>NC_134687.1:190706554-191008697 GCF_050947455.1 Rhinoderma darwinii | reverse complement strand
GCGCCGAGGAGGCATACGCCATGCTGTGGTCTGAGTCGGAGACCGCATCAGAGATGGCGTCCGAGATGGAACCTGTTTTAGGTAGTGACGATGACAGCGTCACTTCAGGTTCATCTTCAGGGGACGTTGTCCCTGATGCAGTCGAAACTGCAGAACATGAAAGCGCAGGGCCAAGTAGCGCTGTAGCACGGGACAGCCTGGTCCCTCCAGTCCAGGCTCTTGTATGGGCACCTGCCCCATCTTTTGGGCCTAGAATCCACGGATTTACGGCCACTCCTGGCATAACCGTGGACAATACAAATTTTGTCCAAATGGATTACTTCCATTTATTTATAACGGACGACATCCTAAATCAGATTGTCCACGAAACAAATTTATATGCCACGCAATATATAAGGCAGAAACCTTCATCCACCCATGCCAGAGATTGGACGCCCACCAATTTGCAGGAATTAAAACAATTTTTGGGGCTCACCCTAAATATGGGTATTGTCAAAAAGCCCTCCATTAGGTCTTACTGGTCAACAAGACCCGCCCAAGCCACCCCAGTATATTCTGCAGTAATGCCCAGGTCTCGTTATGAGACAATAATGAGGTTCCTCCACTTCAATGACAACGCACAGGCCCCCCCAAGTACCGATGCAAACCGGGATCGGTTGTTCAAAATAAGACCGCTAATAAATTCCCTGAATAATTTATTTCTGCAACTCTACACCCCTGAGCAGAATGTAAGTGTGGACGAATCCCTCCTCAACTTTCATGGCAGACTTAGCTTTCGCCAATATCTACCTTCCAAAAGGGCAAGATATGGCGTTAAGCTCTACAAATTGTGTGAAAGCGGGTCAGGATATACCACCGCCTTCAGGATTTATGAAGGGCGAGACCGCACAATAAATGTTCCTGGATGCCCCCCTGATCTTTCCACCAGCAGTAAGATTGTGTGGGAGATAATGCAGCCTCTGCTTCACAAGGGGTACCACCTGTACTGTGATAATTTTTATTCGAGTGTGCCCCTGTTTAGGCATTTGCATGCTGCAAGGACTGGGGCATGTGGTACCATGCGCAAAAACCGAATTGGTTTTCCACAGCAATTAGTGGGGAAGCGCATGGTAAAGGGGGACTCCTGTGCTTATGCATCTGAAGAATTGCTGGCGGTCAAGTTCAGGGATCGCAAAGATGTGTATGTGCTAAGCACGATTCATATCGCAGGAACAGTGGCAGTGAGGGAAAGAGGGGCAACATCGGACAAGCACAAACCAGTGAGCGTGTCCGAATATAACAAGTACATGGGGGGGTGGATTTAAGCGACCAGGTTTTACAGCCCTATTTAGTAAAACGCAAAACTAAAACCTGGTACAAAAAGGTGGCCATTTATTTGTTACAGGTGGCCATCCACAACTCATTTGTGCTCTACAAAAAAAACAGAGGCAGAGACACATACCTGGATTTCCAGGAGAAAATTATTGAAGGCCTCATTTTTGATGTTCAGGACACCCGAGAATGCCCCCAGTCTGAGGATGTCACGCGACTGACTGAAAGACACTTCATCAGTCGGATTCCCCCAACAGCAACCAGAAGCAACCCCCAGAAAAAGTGCCGCGTCTGCAGAAAAGACGGGCACCGCAAAGATTCACGATATTTCTGTCCCTCATGTCCCTCGCAACCAGGCCTGTGCATTGAGCCATGTTTTAAAAAATACCACACTGTTCTGAATTATTAGATTTTAGTTAATTTGTTGAAAATATATTTGCCCTACATTACGTTTTTATTTTTCCCCTGATTTTACTCCAAGGGTGAGGGAGGGAATGGGTGGGGGGTGGATGTCATGTTTGATGTTTTCTAAAGTTCATCTGCTGGAGAGCTCCATTTGCATTAACCTGAAATTTCTTATTTTAGAAAACCCCAAAAAATAAATTCCCATTATACCCCTAGATGAATATTTTGGGATTTCTGCTTCAAGAGCAGATATTTTGGAAGTGTTATAGAAACTCTGTTGAGTTTTGTAAAACCAGCTTTGAAAAAAAGCGATTTGTGAAATAATCTTCTTCTATCCTCCGCCCTCCTACATTTCTATGTGATAAATAAGGCCACATATTTGGTATCCCCGTGCACGGGAGAAGTGGCAGAATGTGAACGGAGATTAATTTTGACCGTGGTCTAAGCCGTGTGTGAAAAATGCTGGTATAAACTGACGCATTTGCTAAAAAATTGCTAATTTTATTTTGATCCATCTTATTCAAGAAACTTTCAGAAGAAAACTGGACTGTCTAAAAATATGATAAACCCCTTGAAGGAAACCTTGTGGGGTCTACTTGTGTGAATGAAGTCGTTTATGGGGTGTTTCTAATGTTTCAGCAGCATTAGGCCCCCCAGAAAACAGTATGCGGCTATAAAATCAAGTGCAGAATTCCTGGACCGAAAAGGCCAAAAAGCCTCCTTTTATGCCAAGCCCTGGCACATGCCCGTGAATAAAGCACACATATTTGGTATCCCCATGCACGGGAGAAGTGGAAGAATGTGAAAGGAGATGAATTTTGGCCGTGGTCTATACCGTGTGTGAAAAATACTAGCCTAAACTGACGCATTTGCTAAAAAAGTGCTGATTTTATTTTGTTCCATCTTATTCAAGAAACTTTCAGAAGAAAACTGGACTTGCTAAAAATATGATAAACCCCTTGAAGGAAACCTTGTGGGGTCTACTTGTGTGAATGAAGTCATTTATGGGGTGTTTCTAATGTTTCAGCAGCATTAGGCCCCCCAGAAAACAGTATGCGGCTCTAAAATCAAATGCAAAATTCCTGGACCGAAAAGGCCAAAAAGCCTCCTTTTATGCCAAGCCCTGGCACATGCCCGCACAGCGAATAAGGCACACATATTTGGTATCCCCATGCACGGGAGAAGTGGAAGAACGTGAAAGGAGATGAATTTTGGCCGTGGTCTATACCGTGTGTGAAAAATACTAGCCTAAACTGACGCATTTGCTAAAAAAGTGCTGATTTTATTTTGTTCCATCTTATTCAAGAAACTTTCAGAAGAAAACTGGACTTGCTAAAAATATGATAAACCCCTTGAAGGAAACCTTGTGGGGTCTACTTGTGTGAATGAAGTCATTTATGGGGTGTTTCTAATGTTTCAGCAGCATTAGGCCCCCCAGAAAACAGTATGCGGCTCTAAAATCAAATGCAAAATTCCTGGACCGAAAAGGCCAAAAAGCCTCCTTTTATGCCAAGCCCTGGCACATGCCCGCACAGCGAATAAGGCACACATATTTGGTATCCCCATGCACGGGAGAAGTGGAAGAACGTGAAAGGAGATGAATTTTGGCCGTGGTCTATACCGTGTGTGAAAAATACTAGCCTAAACTGACGCATTTGCTAAAAAAGTGCTGATTTTATTTTGTTCCATCTTATTCAAGAAACTTTCAGAAGAAAACTGGACTTGCTAAAAATATGATAAACCCCTTGAAGGAAACCTTGTGGGGTCTACTTGTGTGAATGAAGTCATTTATGGGGTGTTTCTAATGTTTCAGCAGCATTAGGCCCCCCAGAAAACAGTATGCGGCTCTAAAATCAAATGCAAAATTCCTGGACCGAAAAGGCCAAAAAGCCTCCTTTTATGCCAAGCCCTGGCACATGCCCGCACAGTGAATAAGGCACACATATTTGGTATCCCCATGCACGAGAGAAGTGGAAGAACGTGAAAGGAGATGAATTTTGTCCGTGGTCTATACCGTGTGTGAAAAATACTAGCCTAAACTGACGCATTTGCTAAAAAAGTGCTGATTTTATTTTGTTCCATCTTATTCAAGAAACTTTCAGAAGAAAACTGGACTTGCTAAAAATATGATAAACCCCTTGAAGGAAACCTTGTGGGGTCTACTTGTGTGAATGAAGTCATTTATGGGGTGTTTCTAATGTTTCAGCAGCATTAGGCCCCCCAGAAAACAGTATACGGCTCTAAAATCAAATGCAAAATTCCTGGACCGAAAAGGCCAAAAAGCCTCCTTTTATGCCAAGCCCTGGCACATGCCCGCACAGTGAATAAGGCTCACATATTTGGTATCCCCATGCACGGGAGAAGTGGAAGAATGTGAAAGGAGATTAATTTTGGCCGTGGTTCATACCGTGTGTGAAAAATGCTAGCATAAACCGACGCAATTGTTAAATTCTTGCATTTTTTTCCAATTTTGCCCACTTTAGAGAAAAAAAAAAAAATGATATATACTGACAAATGCCACTAAAACAAAGCCCTATCTGTCCTTTAAAAAGAGTGTAAAATTCAAAGATGAACTTTATTCACCTGCTGAGTTATAGTCATCTAAAGAAGCGCATAGCAAAATTGTGAAATTTGCTCTGGTCATTTAGCTGTAAAACAGCCTAGTCCTTAACCGGTTAATCTTTTCCTTTTATTAGCAAGTCTCAGATATGGCTTTTTCTTTGCCACTCTGCCCTGAATCCAGCATCCCGGAGTCGCCTCTTCACTGTAGACGTTGACACTGGCGTTTTGCGGATACTATTTAATGAAGCTGCCAGTTGAGGACCTGTGAGGCGATTATTTCTCAAACTAGAGACTCTAATGTACTTGTCTTGTTGCTCAGTTGTGCAGCGGGGCCTCCCACTTCTCTTTCTACTCTGGTTTGAGCCTGTTTGTGCTGTCCTCTGAAGGGGGTAGTACACACCGTTGTAGGAAATCTTCAGTTTCTTGGCAATTTCTCGCATGGAATAGCCTTCATTTCTAAGAACAAGAATAGACTGTCGAGTTTCACATGAAAGCTCCCTTTTTCTAGCCATTTTGAGAGTTTAATCGAACCCACAAATGTAATGCTCCAGATTCTCAACTAGCTCAAAGGAAGGTCAGTTTTATAGCTCCTCTAAACAGCAAAACTGTTTACAGCGATGCTAACATAATTGCACAAGGGTTTTCAAATCATCCATTAGCCTTCTAACACAGTTAGCAAACACAATGTACCATTAGAACACTGGAGTGATGGTTGCTGGAAATGGGCCTCTATACACCTATGTAGATATTGCATTAAAAACCAGACGTTTGCAGCTAGAATAGTCATTTAGCACATTAACAATGTATAGAGTGTATTTCTGATTAATTTAATGTTATCTTCATTGAAAAAAACTGTGCTTTTCTCTCAAAAATAAGGAAATTTCTAAGTGACCCTAAACTTTTGAACGGTAGTGTATATACGGCGGATGTCGGGAAGGGGTTAATAAATTTTTCCTGTAATACTGAAGGTTTTTACAAGAGAAACAGAACTGAATATTTATTGCCCTGATTCTGCAGTTTTTAGAAATATCCCACATGTGGCCCTAGTGTGCTACGGGCCTGAAACAAAGGCCCCAGAAGCAAGGGAGCACCTAGTGGATTTTTCGGCCTTCCTTTTCTTAAATTATATTTCAGGCACCATGTCAGGTTAGAAGAGGTCTTGTGGTGCAAAAACAAAGGAAACCCCCCAAAAGTGACTCCATTTGGGAAACTACACCCCTAGAGGAATTCATTTTGACCACACAGGTATTTCATAGATTTCATTAGAATTGGGCAGTGAAAATGAAAAAATATTATTTTTTTCACTTAGATGTAGCTTTAGGTCAAAATGTTTCATTTTCTCATCAAATAAAGGAAAAAAAGCACTGTATCATTTGCAAAGCAACTTCTCCAGAGTACGGAAATACCATATGTGGTAATAAACCACTGTATGAATACACATCAGGGCTCAGAAGGGAAGGAGCGCCATTTGGCGAGCAGATTTTGCTGGATTGGTTTTTCTGCACCATGTAGCTTTTGCAAAGCCCCTTAGGTACCAGTACAGTGGAAACTCCCCAAAAGTGACTCCATTTGGGAAACTACACCCATTGAGGAATTCTTCTAGGGGGTAGTGAGCATTTTGACCCCACAGGTGTCTCATAGATTTTATTACAAATGGGCAGTGAAAATGAAAAATTATATTATTTTCCAATAAGACGTAGCATTAGTTCAAAATGTTTAATTTGCTCAACAAATAAAAGAGAAGAAGCACTGTAACCTTTGTAAAGCATTATCTCCAGAGTAGGGAAATACCCCACATGTGGTCATAAACTGCTATTTGGACACACAGCAAGGCTCTAAAGGGAAGGAGCGCCATTTTGTATTTGGAGTGGAGATTTTACAAGATTCGTTTTTTGACACCATGTTGCATTGAGCTATAGTACCAGTACAGTGGTACTCCAGAAAAATTAACCCATTTTGAAAACTAGATCACTCAAAGAATTTATCTAAGGGTCTAGTGAGAATTTTGACCGCACAAGTGTTTTGCAAAAATGAGTAAACAATAGATGTTGCAGATTGAAAATGGCTGTTTTCCACAGATATGCCATTTCAGTGCCCAATGTGTTGTGCCCAGCTTGTACCACCATAGACACACATCCCATAAATTGTTAAGCGGGTTCTCCAGAATACAGTATTACCCCATATGTGGTCATAAATTGCGGTTTGGGCACACTGCCAGGCTCAGTTGGACCACCATTTGGCTTTTGAAGAGCAGATTTTGCTTGGTGTTTTAGTGGTATTTCAGCTTATAATGTGGGGGCATATGTAAACTGGGCGGAGTACATCAGGGTATATGTAAACTGGGCGGAGTACATCAGGGTATATGTAAGCTGGGCGGAGTACATCAGGGCATAATAGGATGATGTAATAATGGGGTGAATGAATAATCCATGGATTGGTGTGGTGCGCTTTGAACCAATCCTTTATGCAGAGGCGTAGCTAGGTTCTCCAGCACCCGGGGCAAAGATTCAGTTTGGTGCCCCCCCAACCTCTTCTTCCCCCTTGCCGTGTTTGTTTTCTCTACCAATCGACGTGTCATTTCTTTTTATGTAACGCGAGCATAAAATTATTTGTACATTTTACAAGCAATATGGTCCTATACACAACACCAGAACCAAGCTCGATACATATATACAGCCCCAGAACAAATACAGCTGTGCAACCCCTGCTGTATAGGTTTGTACGGCGTAAAACTACAGCTCCCAGCATGGCCCGAACAATGGTAAGGATATGCTGGGAGATGCCATTTCACAAAAAATAAATCCTATCATAATCATCTCGTTGCAGATCATACAGTGACTACATTACTGATTAGAGGCAGAATAAACATTTACATTAAGTGACTCACCGGTCTCAGATTCTAGTTCTTTTTCTCCATCGGGTCCAGACCTCTATGATGACTTCTCCCGGTCACAGCCCATTTCTGCAGTTTGCCGCTCAGATGTCTTCAGCTTCTCACTTTTCCAACATTTCTACACCTATAAACAAAGATAATGTTCTCATTATACCACATACTACGCCCCTAAATATAATAGCGCCATACACTGCACCTCTAATTATAATAGCCCACCCCTGTATATAGCCCCCCCTTGTACATATAGTCCACCCCTGTATATAGTGTTTCACAGATAGCCCACCCCTGTATATAGCCCCCCCTTGTACATATAGTCCACCCCTGTATATAATGCTCCACTAGATAGTCCACCCCTGTATATAGTGCTCCACAGATAGCCCACCCCTGTATATACTATATACAAGGGTGGGCTATCTGTGGAGCACTATATACAGGGGTGGACTATATGTACAAGGGGGCTATATACAGGGGTGGGCTTTCTGTGGAGCACTATAGGGGGAGCTATTTGTGGGATACTATATACAGGGGTGGGCTATACACAGGGCTGGGATATACACAGGGGGGCTATATACAGGGGGGCTATATCTACAGTGGTGGGCTATACATAGGGGGGCTATATACAGGGGTGGGCTATATACAGGGGGAATATATCTACAGGGGGAATATATCTACAGGGGGAATATATCTACAGGGGGAATATATCTACAGGGGGCTATATCTACAGGGCTGGGCTATATACAGGGCGACTATATCTACAGGGGGGGCTATATACTGGGGTGGGCTATCTATGGAGCACCATATACAGCGGTGGGCTATATCTACAGGGGGCTATATACTATATAGCCCACCCCTGTATATGGTGCTCTATAGACAGCCCACTCCAGTATATAGCCCCCCCCCTGTAGATATAGTCCCCCTGTATATAGCCCACCCCTGTATATGGTGCTCTATAGACAGCCCACTCCAGTATATAGCTCCCCTGTAGATATAGTCCCCCTGTATATAGCTCCCCTGTAGATATAGCCCCCCTGTATATAGCCCAGCAGATATAGTCCCCCTGTATACAGTCCCCCTTTATATAGTCCCCCTGTAGATATAGCCCCCCTGTATATAGCCCAGCAGATATAGTCCCCCTGTATATAGCCCATCCCTGTAGATAGACACCCCCCGTAGGTAGACAAAGTCGTCTCCCCCCCCCGCAGATACAGCCGCACACTTCTATTACAATTAAAAAAAAACAACATTTCAAACTCACCTTATTCCCGCTCCCACGCCGTCCGGCAGCCATGGAGACCTGCTCTCTTCTGCGCAGGTCTCCAGGGTGTTGAACGCGGCGTCTATGAAAGGCGCTGATTGGCTGGGCAGGATGACTTTCCCTGTCAGTCAGTCAGCACCTTTCATCGACGGAAGCGTCACTGGTACAAAAGGTACCAGTCGCTTTATTCGTGGAGAGGCGCTGAATGGCCGGGCACGGAACGTGCCCGGTCATTCATTGCTTCTAATTGTACCTGTGTCCTTGCGACACAGGTACAATTATAGTGCAGGAGGAGGGGGCGCTGGCGCCCCCCTCTGAACTGCGCCCGGGGCAAGTGCCCCGCCTGCCCCCCCCCCTAGCTACGCCCCTGCCTTTATGCACAGGCCGGGTTTATTGGGTATTATACAAAATATCTGCACTCCAGTATTGCCTAATCTTTGACTTCTTCACTAGCCATATAAGCTGCACAAGGCCCTAAAATTTCCTCATCTCCGCTGCATCTACAGGGTCCACCTGTGGGGTCCAGCAAATGATGATGTGGGGTATTTAGTGAAATTCTACTGGACCTAAAAATGAGTCTGGGCCATCATTTAGCATCATTTTGCATCACTGCGTTTTGAGAGTCATAACGTGTTACTTTTTCATTGATGGAGCTGTGTGAGGGCTTGTTTTTTGTGGAACGAGCTGTAATTTTTATTGGTTCCATTTTGGGGTACATGCGATTTTTTTTTTATCACTATTTATTTTTGGGGAAATGAGGAAACAAAAAAAACAACCATTTTTTTTTTTACAGTGTTCACCGTGCAGTATAAACAACATGTTAACTTTATTCTGCGGGGCGATACGATTACAGTGACACCAAATTTATATAGTTTTCTTACGTTTCACTACGTTCCTGCAATAAAAATACTCTTTTCTAAAAAAAATCATGTTTTAGTGTCGCCATTTTCTGACAGCCATAACTTTTTTATTTTTTAGTTGATATCGCTGCAGGAGGACTTGTTTTATGCGTGACAAACTTTAGTTTCTATTGGTACCGTTTTGCGTTACTTGCAACTTTTGATCACTTTTTATTACATTTTTTTTGAGACAAGATGACCAAAAAACAAAATGCTGTCATTGTTTTTTATTAAAACATTTTAGGGTGTTCACCGTGCGGTAAAAATAATGTGACACCTTTATAGATCAGGCCGTTCCGAACGCGGCGATACCTATTATGTATAGTTTTTTTTTCATGTTTTCATTTTTTTTCTAATAATATAGGAGTTGATCAGGGAAACAGGGCAAGTGTTGTTTTTATTATTTATTTATTAGTTAAAACTTTTATTTATTTATTTTTCTTTCACATGTTTTTTTACTTTTTTCACTTTTTCTTTTACACTGACCTGGGGACTTGAAGATCTGGTCTTCTGATCCCCGGTACAATACACTGCACTACTTATGTAGTGCAGTGTATTGTAACTGTCATTCATCATCTGACAGTTAGCCTATTAGGTCCTGCCTCGGGCCTCTATTGGTTGTTACCCAGCTTTCTAAAAAACAAATATGGCTAAGAAAACCAAAATAATTTTGTCACATATTTGTCATAGGATGCTCTGAAATCTGAGTGGATTTTTTCTGCAATGAATTAATGGGATTTTGTAAAACCACATCCATTTGCATTGTACTTTACTTTGTTGCCGATGTTTAATGCAGAATCTGCACAGAAAATAATTCTGCCAATTCTGTCCTTCAATGGATTTTTCAAAGAGTTTAAAAAGAGACAGCTATGCTATCTATGCATCTGTGTAATTTCCTATTGTTTTAAAATAGTATAACATACTATATCTATCAATCTATCTATCTATCTATCTATCTATCTATCTATCTATCTATCTATCTATCTATCTATCTATCTATCTATCTATCTCTCCTTAGATATAGTAGAGATAGATAGATAGATAGATAGATAGATAGATAGATAGATAGATAGATAGATAGATAGATAGATAGATAGATAGATAGATAGATAGATAGATAGGATGTGAATTAGGCCTCATGCCCACTTCAGTTTTTTTCTTCAGGGTGCTATCCGTTTTTTTAACGGATAGCACCCTGACACATTCATTTCAATGGGGCCATGCACACTTCCGTTGTTTTAACGGTGTCGTGTGGCCGTTCCGTCAAAAATAGGACAGGTCCGTTTTTGGTCCGTGAAACAACGGACTGCACACTGAAGCCATCTGTGTTTCACGGATCCATCATTAACGGTTGTGCGACGGCCAACGGAAGTGTGCATGAGGCCTTAGATAGATTTGAGTTAGATAGAGTAGAAAGATGGATAGATGATAGATAGATTTGAAATAGATACAGTAGATAGATATATTGAATGAGATAGATTTGAATTAGCTAGACAGATAGATAGAAGTAAAAAAATGAGCAGCAACTCCAAATATCAAAGTGAAAAAAAGTGGGTACTTTATTGCCCGTGCAACGTTTCAGGTCCGTCCACCGAGAGCCTTTCTCAAGCAAATGAGTGTGAGCACTTGCTTGAGAAAGGCTCCAGTGGACGGAGCTGAAACGTTGCACGGGCAATAAAGTACCCACTTTTTTCACTTTGATATTTGGAGTTGCTGCTCATTTTTTTACTTCTATGTATCTGGGACTTGGTCTGTCCCTCAGAGCTTGCACCCACACGCTGCAGGTGCTGCTAGATCCTGTATATAGATAGATAGATAGATAGATAGATAGATAGATAGATAGATAGATAGATAGATAGATAGATAGATAGATAGTGTAATGACGGGGTAGGGAGACCCTACTTGCACGGCTTGTCCTAGGCGACGGCGTACAACTGGGTGACTGTCCCTACACTTAATATGTGTCCGACAGACAAGCAGACAAGGGTACACAGAAGCTAAAGGAAATGGGGCAGTTGCCCACGGCAACACCGTGAGCAACAGGAGTAGTGAACGAGCCGAGTCAAACCAGGAGTGTACGAGGTACCAAACGCAGAGCAGGAGCATAGTCAGTAAAACCAGGGTCAAAATGAATCAAGGTCAATAATAATAGCAGGAGCAGCAGAGCCAGGAAACAGGAAAGAATCACAGGTAAAGACAAGCAGGAAATGAAGGTATAAATAGGCCGAGGGCGGGAGCTAGAACCATCTGGCCAGGCTGTGATAGGTTCTCCCACTCCTGAGCCTACCAGCCTGAGTGGTAGCAGATCGAGTCACTCTATCAAACCTAGGAGCAGGTGCAGACTGATTAACCACGGGCGTCGACACAGAAGCTGTGTCTGGCAGATCCTTTACAGTACCTCCCTTTTATGAGGGGCCACTGGACCCTTTCTAGGTGGACCTGGCTTATTGGGGAACCGAAGATGGAACCTTCTGAGCAATACCCCAGCGTGAACATCCCGGGGCGGGTACCCAAGTCCTCTCCTCAGGCCCGTATCCTCTCCAATGGACCAGGTACTGGAGGGAGCCTTGGACCATCCTGCTGTCCACAATCTTGGCCACCTCGAATTCTACCCCTTCAGGGGTGAAAACAGGAACCGGAGGAGCAGCGTTTCAGGAGGGAGGCATGAAACACGTCGTGTATTCGAAAAGACGGGGGTAACTCCAGTCGGAAGGAGACAGGGTTAAGGACCTCAATGACCTTCTACGGCCCTATATACCGGGGAGCAAATTTTTTGGACGGGACTTTAAGGCGCAAATTTTTTGAAGACAGCCACACCAGATCCCCGACCACAAACAAGGGGTTAGCAGAACGTCTTCTATCTGCCTGAGTCTTTTGTATGCTCTGGGACGCCTCTTGGTTCTTCTGAACCTGGGCCCAGATTGTGCACAGTTCCCGATGAACGACATCTACCTCGGGATTGTTGGAACCACCAGGTGAAACGGAAGAGAACCATAGATTAAACCCAAAATTACAGAAAAAGGGGGAGACCCCTGACGAGTTACTGACCCGGTTATTAAGGGAAAATTCGGTGAGGGAAATGAAGGAGACCCAATCATATTGACAGTCAGAAATAAAACAACTTAAATATTGTTCTAGAGACTGATTAGTCCTCTCAGTTTGGCCATTAGTTTCAGGATGGAAGGCCGAGGAGAAGGACAGATCAATTTCCAATTTTTTACAGAAAGCTCTCCAAAACAATGAATCAAATTGTACCCCTCTGTCAGAAACAATATTGACAGGAACCCCATGGAGACGCAGGATGTGTTTGACAAACAAGGTAGCTAACGTCTTAGCATTGGGTAGCTTCTTGAGGGGCACAAAGTGGCACATCTTACGGAAGCGGTCTACTACAACCCACACCACCGACTTGCCTTGAGATGCAGGCAGATCGGTGATCAAATCCATGGAGATATGGGTCCAAGGTCTCTGGGGAATGGGCAAAGAACATAGTAAGCCCGCAGGCCGGGACCTGGGAGTCTTGGACCTAGCACAAATTTCACAAGCAGCGACGTAGGCCTTAACGTCTTTAGGCAACCCTGGCCACCAATAGTTTCTGGCAATTAGGTGCTTGGTACCCGGAATGCCTGGATGGCCAGATAATGCAGAGTCATGATTTTCCCTGAGTACCCTTAGCTGGAATTGCAGGGGAACAAACAGCTTATTCTAAGGAAGGTTCCCGGGAGCTGAACCTTGATCAGCCGCAATTTCGGAGACTAAGTCAGAATCAACAGAGGAAATGTTTATACCAGGGGGCAAAACACTAGCAGTATCTTCCTCCGAAGGAGGGCTGGCCATGAAGCTACGCATCAGCGTTAATATTTTTAGACCCAGCCCTATAGGTGACGAAAAAGTTGAATCTAGTAAAAAATAACGCCCATCGAGCTTGTCTCGGGTTTAGCCTCCGGGCAGATTCTAGGAAAACCAGATACTTGTGGTCGGTAAGGACTGTTACCTGGTGCCTATTCCCCTCCAGAAAGTGGCGCCACTCTTCAAATGCCCACTTAATGGCTAAGGGTTCGCGGTTGCCAATGTCATAGTTACTCTCAGTGAGCGACAACTTCCTGGAGAAGTAGGCACAGGGACAGAGATGGGTGAGAGACCTGGTACCCTGGGACAAGACAGCACCCACTCCCACCTCGGAGGCGTCAACTTCCACGATGAATGGCTCCATTTGGTTAGGCTGAATCAGCACTGGGGCCCAGATAAAGCACTTCTTAAGGACCTCAAAAGCCTGGACCGCCTCCGGAGGCCAGTGGAGGAGATCAGCACCTTTGCGAGTAAGATCCATAAGAGGCTTAGCGATGACCAAGAAGTTAGCAATAAATCTCCTGTAATAATTAGCAAACCCCAGGAAGAACTGTAACGCCTTCGGGGAGGCAGGTTGGACCCATTCAGCCACAGCCTGAACCTTGGCAGGGTCCGTGCGGAATTCATTAGGAGTGAGGATTTGACCCAAAAATTGCATCTCCTGCACCACAAACACACATTTTTCGATTTTACTAAAGAGTTTGTTTTCCCGAAGGGCCTGGAGTACCTTCCTGACATGCTCAATGTGAGAGGACCAGTCCTTGGAAAACACAAGTATGTCAACAAGGTACACTACAAGAAATACCCCCAGGTAGACTCTTAAAATCTCATTTATGAAATTATGGAAGACCGCGGGAGCATTACACAACCCAAAGGGCATGACGAGGTATTCGAAATGACCTTCGGGCGTGTTAAACGCAGTCTTCCACTCATCCCCCTCTCTGATGCGGATAAGGTTATAAGCCCCCGGAAGATCAAACTTAGAGAACCATTGGGCCCCCTGAACCTGATTGAAGAGATCAGGAATCAAAGGAAGGGGATACTTGTTCCTTACAGTGACCTTATTCAAGTTTCGGTAATCGATGCACGGCCTAAGACCACCATCCTAATTCCCTACAAAGAAGGAGCCAGCACCTTCCGGAGAAGTAGGGGGGCACATGTAACCCTTGGCCAGGCATTCCTGGATATACTCTCTCATGGCTTCACGTTCGGGACAAGAGAGATTAAATATCCTACCCTTAGGGAGCTTAGCTCCTGGTACCAAATCGATAGCGCAATCGTATTCTCTATGAGGAGGTAACACTTCGGAGGCCTTTTTAGAAAAAACATCAGCGAAGTCCTGAATAAACTCAGGTAGAGTGTTCACCTCCTCAGGGAGAGAAATAGAATTAACAGAAAAACATGACGTCATGCATTCATTACCCCATTTGGTAAGATCCCCAGTATTCCAGTTAAACGTGGGATTATGCATCTGCAACCAGGGAAGGCCTAAAACCAAATCGGATGATAATCCCTGCATCACCAGTACAGAGCACTGCTCCAAATGCATGAAGCCAACAAGGAGTTCAAAAACAGGGGTGTGATCCGTAAAATAACCATTAGCAAGTGGAGTGGAGTCGATACCCACTACCGGGACAGGTTTAGGCAAATCAATCAATGGCATAGCTAGAGACATAGCAAATTCCACAGACATGATATTAGCAGAAGACCCTGAATCCACGAAGGCACTGCCGGTATCAGACCTACCCTCAAAAGAGACCTGAAAGGGAAGCAAGATCTTATTAGGTTTCATATTTAGGGGAAATACCTTTGTGCCCAAGTGACCTCCCCGATGGTCACTTAGGCGTGGAAGTTAGTCCAGCTGCTTATTCTTACGCCTAGGACAGTTGTTCACTTGATGCTTGTCATCCCCACAGTAGACGCAGAGACCATTCTTCCTGCGGAGCTCTCTACGTTGTTGGGGAGATACGGATGCCCCGAGTTGCATTGGTTCACCCGAGTTTTCCGTGGAAGAATGAAGCAACGGAACCTAGGGCGCCATCATGGGGGAGCCAGAGGAGAAAGCACAAAAACGTTCAAGTCGTCGTACCCTGAGATGTCAGTCAAGACGTACCGCTAAAGCCATAACCTGATCTAGAGAGTCTGAAGAGGGATAGCTAACTAACTGCTCTTTCAGGGCGTTTGACAGACCCAATCTAAACTGGCACCTCAAGGCAGGGTCATTCCACCGAGAAGCTACACACTACTTCCTAAAGTCAGAACAGTACTCCTCAACGGGTCTCTTACCCTGACGTATGGTCACCAGCTGACTCTCGGCAAAGGCAATCTTGTCAGTCTCGTCATATATGAGCCCGAGAGCAGAAAAAAAAAGACCAACAGAGGAAAGTTCAGGGGCGACAGGAGCCAGGGAGAAGGCCCATTCTTGGGGCCCGTCCTGGAGCCGGGACATAATTATACCCACACGCTGGCTCTTAGAACCTGACGAGTGGGGCCTCAGACGGAAATAGAGCCTACAACTCTCCCGAAAGGAGAAAAAAAGTCTTCCGGTCCCCTGAGAACCGGTCAGGCAACTTGAGGTGGGGTTCAAGAGGCGAGGTGGGGGGCACTACCAGGGTAGCATCACGCTGGTTGCCCCTCTGAGCCAGGGCTTGGGCCTATAGGGAGAGGCCCTGCATTTGCTGAGCCAGGGTCTCACAGAAGCTGTGTCTGGCAGATCCTTGATAGATAGATAGATAGATAGATAGATAGATAGATAGATAGATAGATAGATAGATAGATAGATAGATAGATAGATAGATAGATAGATAGATAGAGTTACATAGGTTGAAAAATACACATTTTCATGAAGTTTAACCTTTCTCAATAAATTACACATCATTCATTGATTAATTATAACCCTCAATGCCATTTGTCAGAAAATAATCATCTAGCCTTTTTTTAAATGCTGATATATTATCTGCCATTACTACCTCTTGGGGTAGGGAATTCAATAGATTGACTACTCTAACTGTATTGATGTCTGAAACGTCTTTCTTCCACATGCAATGAATTTCCCCTGGTCCATTGTAGAGTCCTTGTAAAGAACAGATCAAGTGCTAGTTATTTGTATTGGCCACACACATATGTTTGCATGTTAATAGGACCACCTCTAAGGTGTCTTGTTTTCCAAGCTGAACAATCCCAATTTCTCTAGCCTTCTCTAGCCTTTCATTGTAAAGTTCACCTCCCTTCCCATTTAATAGTCTAGTCATCAGCCTTTGAACCCTCCCCATTTCTCCTATATCATTTTCACAATTTGGAGCCCAAACTGAATTCCATATTCAAGATGTGGCCTTACAAGGGATTTAAAGAGGGGTAATATTACATTTGAAACCCGGGTTTTTATCTCTCTTTTTATACACCCTAAAATCCTATTTGCTTTTGAAGCTGCTGCTTGACATTGAGTACTGTTGCTTAGCTTATTTTTGTTACCAGAATACCCAGATCCTTCTCTTGTTCCGTTATCCACAGTTTTATTGTATTTAATGTATATGCATTAATACTATTATTGCGCCCTAAGTGCATTACTTTAAATTTATCGACATTAAATTTAATCTGCCATGTTTTTGCCCATGCTGCCAGCTTATCCAGGTCTTTCTGTAATATTTTATAGTCAAGGTGAGTCTTAAGTACTCTATAAAGTTTTGTATCGTCAACAAAACCTGACACACTTACTATCAATCCCATCCACAAGGTCATTAATAAAGAGACTAAAATGAATTGAGCCTAACACCGATACTTGTGGTACCCCACTGCTGACTTCAGCCCATTTTGAGTAAGTTCAATTTGTAACAACGCTTTGTTTTCTGTCCCTTAACCAATTCTTTACCCACTTGCATATATGGTCCCCCAGTACCTGCCTCAGTAGCTTCAGAACAAGACTGTTGTGTGGAACAGTATCAAATGCTTTTGCAAAAACCAAATAAATCACATCAGCCGCATGACCAACATCCAGATTTGCACTCAGCTTCTCATAGAAACCGAGCATGTTGGTTAGGCACGACCTGTTTTTCATGAATCCATGCTGGTTATCAGTTATTAGACTTTTCTCCGCTACATACTTTTGCAGTTCATCTCTTAGAACACACTCAAATATTTTACATACCACAGATGTCAGACTTACTAGACGGTAGTTGCTCGGTTCCACATTCTTACCCTTCTTAAATATTGGTACAACATCAACTGTCCTCCAATCCTGTGGCACTGATCCTGTTACAAGAGGGTCTAAGAAGATGAGATACAATGGTCTGTCCATTACTGAGTTCAATATTTAATTTGCTCAGACACAGCTGTACTTCTTCCTGTGTTAAGCAGGTATTATTGGGTGGGGAACCTTTATTACTGTCCCCCTGAATATCTGGCGCTGGCAGCTCATCAGTGAACACCGAGAAAAAGTATGTGTCTCATATTTCAGCTTTGCCTTTGTCCTCTACAATCATATTCCCATGGTCATCTTTACGAGGGCCAATATTATCAGATTTTTTCCTTTTTGGCATCTTTGGGAACCATTTTAATTTTGTTAGCAATTTGTTTTTTGTGGATAACTTTGCTAGATAGATAGCTAGATATTAGAAAGATAGATAGATAGATATTAGATAGATAGATAGATAGATAGATAGATAGATAGATAGATAGATAGATAGATAGATAGATAGATAGATAGATAGATACTATAATTTAGTTTATGTATAAAGTGAACTATGCTAATCAATAATGTATTTTTACATTGTATAATGGACAAATCAGAACAAAATGAAATGTACACTAAAGAATGAAAGTAGCACCTTGTATTGTGTACCAACAATCTCATGCCACAGAGTTAGATTGGTAGAGACAATAAGGTTAAG
Organism: Rhinoderma darwinii; assembly: GCF_050947455.1. Lineage (NCBI taxonomy): Eukaryota > Metazoa > Chordata > Amphibia > Anura > Rhinodermatidae > Rhinoderma > Rhinoderma darwinii. Next base: position 190,990,637 of record NC_134687.1, on the reverse strand, counting down.
TGCATGGTGTATTAAATGCATAGATAAAGCCTTTCCATTGTACGTGAGAAATTAAAGATTGGGCATAAAAGCGCATACGTCAAGCTGTTATTTTACCTTCTTTACGGGTTTTCATTAAATGGACAAAGGAAAACATCCAATTAAATATTGCGGATTGAGAGCCTCAGTTGTGTTTTGATTTCACTCTTTCAAAGAATCTTTTGTAACATTAGAGTCATTTTACATTTTCTTGCAGTTGATAGAATATATTCAACAAAGAAAAGCACATTTTTATAATATCAGCGGATACAAGAAAAAAGTGAGTACTGTAGAAAACATGGATGTAAAAGAACACATTTCAAACAGTCACCTTGACATATTCAGATATGTCTTTTAAAATGTTTGACCTAGCAACCCACTTGCCAAGTTTTTAATAACATTAACTCGATCCTGATCCTACTATTAGGTAATGGTAACTGCATCGCTCGCGCTCCATGACCTAATAGTACGTCACGGGAGGATCCGCCATTTCGGCCGTCCTCCTGGCACATACAGGAGCTGTGACAACTGCTGTCTCATACAGCAGTTGCCGCAGCTCCTTCAGCGGGGACCGATTGCGGTGTCCCCGTTTATTAACCCCTTAGAAGTTGCGTTCAATAGCGATCGTGGCTTCTTAGGAGTTAAACCACCATCGACGGCCCGCAACATGATAGCGAGCGGCGATGGTGGCTATGGTAACTGAAGGCCTAATAATGGCCTCCGGCTATGCCATCTACGGAAGCCTAGTGGGTCCTGACCAAGTCAGGACCCACTATGCTTGCTGTCAGTGAGTAGCTGACAACTCTAATACACTGCACTATGCATGTAGTGCAGTGTGTTAGAATTGCGATCAGGGCCTCCTGCCCTCAAGTCCCCTAGTGGGACAAAGTAAAAAAGTAAAAGCAAAGTTGTGTAAAAATAAAAAAAAAGTTTTAAAAGTAATAAAAAGTAAAAATCCCCCTTTTTCCCTAATCAGTCCTTTATTATTCATAAAAATAGATAAACAAATAAACTATACATAATTGCTATCGCGGCGTCCGTAACGGCCTGAACTACAAAATTATTTTGTTATCTATCCAGCATGGTGAACGCCATAAAAGAAAATATTAATAAACCATACCAGAATCACAATTTTTGGGTCACTTCCCCTCCCAAAAAATGGAATAAAAAGAGATCAAAAAGTTGAATGTACCTAAAAATGGTAATGTTTGAAACTACCATTTGTTACGCAAAAAACAAGTCCTCACACGGCTTTTTTGATGTAAAAATAAAAAAGTTATGGCTCTTAGAATAAGGCAACACAAAAAGAAAATGTTTTTTTTATAAAAAGTATTTTATTCTGCAAACGCCATAAGGCATAAAAAGAACGAAACCAAATACCATTTGGTATTGCCGCAATCATATCACCCCACAGAATAAAGTGAATATCTCATTTATAGTGCACAGTGAATGATGTAAAAAAAAAGAAATAAAAAACAATAGTAGAATTGTTTTAGTCACCGCGCCACCTAAAAATAGAATAAAAACAGATCAAAAAGTCGCATGCACCCCATGAAAACTACAATGAATTCTTCAAGGGGTCTAATTTCGAAAATGGGGTCACTTTAAAGGGGTTTCCCCCTGTACTGGTATCTCAGAAGCTCTGCAAATGCGACATGGCACCAGAAACCAATCCAGCAAAATTTACATGCCAAATAACACTCCTGCCTTTCTGAGCCCTGTCGTTTGTCCAACCAGCAGTTTATGCCCACATATGGGGTATTGCCGTATTCGAGAGGAATTGCGTTACAAATGTTGGGGTGCTTTTTCTCCTTTAGTACTGTAGTCCTTGTCAAAATTTTAAATTCGTACCTTTTATCAGAAAAATTAGATTTTCAATTGCACAGCCTAATTTCACAAAATGCAGCAAAAAAAACCTGTGGGATCTAAGTGCCCACTATACCCTTCGATAAGTTCCTTGAGGGGTGTAGTTTGCCAAATAGCATCACTTTTGGGGCTTTTCCACTGTTTTGGCACCACAAGACTTCAAACCGGACATGGTGCCTAATAAAAAGGAGGCCTCAAAATCCACTAGGTGCTCCTTTGATTTGGAGGCCTGTGCTTCAGTCTATTGCCACACTAGGGCCACATGTGGGATATTTCTCAAAACGGAAGAATCTAGGCAATAAGTATTGAGTTGCGTTTCTCTGGTAAAACCTTCGGTTCTACAGAAAAAAAAAATTATAAAAAGGATTTTCTGACAAAAAAATGACATTTGTAAATTTTACCTCTGCTTTGCTTTAAATTTCTGTGAAACATCTAAAGGGTTAATAAACTTTCTAAATGCTGTTTTGAATACTTTGAGGGGTCAAGTTTCCAAAATGGGGTGTTTTATGGGGGTTTCTAATATATAGACCCCTCAAAGCTACTTTAGAACTGAACTTGTACCTAAAAAAAAAAGAGGCTTTTGACATTTTATTCAAAATATGAGAAATTGCTGCTTATGTTCTAAGCCTTGTAACGTCCTAGAAAAAAAGAAAGAATGTTCAAAAAATTATGCCAACATATAGTAGACATATGGGAAATGTGAACTAGTAACTATTTTGGGTAGTATAACCCTCTGTCTTACAAGCAGATGCATTTAAATTCAGAAAAATTCTATTTTTAAAAAAAAATAAATCTCTACATTTTGCTATTTTTCACAAATAAACACTGAATATATTGACCAAATTTTACCACTAACATAAAAAAAAAATATCTCATGAGAAAACAATCTCCGAATTAGCCCATACTCACCCTGGACTATAAGAAGGGCCCTACCCCTTTCTTCATTGCCTGAGCGTAGTTGTGTTTACCCGTGTTAGTCTTTGCAAATGGTCCCTTAGTGTTTTCCAGTTCCCAGCGTTCCCGTTCCTGCTACCTGTATCCTGTATCCCGTGCTACCTTGTTCCTGTGCCTTAGAGAGTAGGAGTCGTGTTGTGTCACCGATCACGTCTGCTGTATTACACCACGTCTGCTGCTAAGTTCCCATCTGAGCCTAACCATCGCTACTGTCTGAGCTACCACAGGTACCCTTACTCGAACTATAGACATTGACTTGGTACTCTGTTTGGCCAGCTGCTATCCCGCTACAGCGGTATGGCCCAGTGTATCCACATACCCACAGAACATAACAGTTGATCACAACCTTGTTTACACAGGTCAATGGTCTTGAGTACAGAAAAGCATAAAGCAAACACATGTAGCATACGCCATCACCTCCACTATACCACTGAAGCCAGTAATTCTTAAGGAGAGGCAGACCACTCAGTTTGCTCTCTCCAAATGAGCATCAGTGGCTCACATCAGTGTGGTCTTCTGACCTGCACTGATGAATCAGCTGTGCTGCAGTTGTCTATAACAATAGCTAGGAGATGACAATCCTGCAGAAACAGACCTGCTGCTTCTAACATATTTTATTTTATTCTTTGTCATTATAAATTGATTACCTATAAAAAAATAGAAAATCTGTGTATATATATATATATATATATATATATATATATATATATATATATATACACATACACATATATCAGTTATGCAGATTAGATTAGTGATTATAATCCAGAATTATGGTGATGATATGATAAAAATGAAAATAGAAAGCATCTTTATGTTTATGTATTGTAACATAAAACAGTTCTGAGTGTAAGAAATATTTGACAAAAATGTTTCTAGAATTTAAAAAGATAACTTATCATTCTTGTCAATAGCACACAATCATGTTATTAGTTGATTTAGGTTACAGGGCAAGATCTACTTTAACTATGTTGGTGAATTATACTTAACATACAGTATATGTGTGCAATATACTGTAATGCTACTAGTGATACGAGTGGCCTTACAGGTTGTTATTTTTTTTTACATGTTATCAGTATGATTAAACTAGCAGAGACCATATTATTTTCAAACTCTGAAAATTTCCAACCATGTTAATCAAGGTCAGAATTTAAGGACCATAGTTTTGCAGTATATAAAAAAGTGTGTCCTTTAAAAAAATTTCAAGTTATAAAACCCTTTAATATTTGGGATGATTCTTCCATAGTGCTCTGTAAAAAGCTAAACTAGATTATTTCAACATAGATTGATGATAGTGTCCACTAATGCTAATGTCCAGGTCCTGCCAAGGAAATATATTACCAAAGATGACAGAGTTGAAGATTTTGTCTGCAGACAGTCATTTCTCTAATGAAGGAAAGGAATAAAGAGGCAAGAGACATTAGACTTTAATTCTTGGTACCAAAGCCAGAGTTTAACCAAGCAGAAATACAATTAGATTCACAAGTTAATTTTAATTCTGTTACAAATAAGAAATGTGTTATGAATCTAAGAAGAATTATTTCTTACTTTAATATTTAACAACACAATATTCAAGTTTACTTGATTATAAATTATTATTATCTATCATTTTTCATTATTAGCATGTAAACTGATAAGTTTTGATTAACATTGTTTTGTTGACCTACTGTATCTCAATGAGATTACAGCCTTTTTCTATTAGATAGTGATTTAAAGAGGTTTTCCGGAAGCAATTAACTAATTTCTATTTCACATATGAAAGTAATGTAATTTGTAATATACTTACGTTTTGATTTCATCTTCTAACACCCGATTCCAGCGCTGGTCACGTGATGCGTCTCCAGTAGCAAAATCCTTACTTCCGGCGCTAGCCCGTCCATGATCTGCGTTCCATTTTTTTGGCTTGCTCAATGTACGGGTACGTCATTTCTGAAATCACAGTACATTGAGGGAAGTGGTGGACCGGATACTCACTTTCTTCTGATAGTTTCTGGTTTGCTGCTAGGGGAGAGAAACACTGCTAGTCTCTGAGCATGCGTGGTAAACACTGCTAGTCTCTGAGCATGCGTGGTTTCTACACTAGCAATGTTTACCACCCCATGCCCACTCCTGCGCTATCACAGCACCTGCGTGTAATTTTCTCCCCATAGCAGAGGAACAGAAACTATCAGAAGAAATCAGATGTCAATAGCCATTTGCTCTCACAAGACAGCACTGTCTAAATATGGGCAGTGATGTCAGGGGATTCCACACAGTTCCGGAGCAGAGCCTATACTATTAGGGCATGACCACACATGGCGGAATTCCTCCGCAACTGTCCGCATCAATGCCGCACAGAATCTGCGTTGCAGATTCTGCAGCGGATCTGCACAAAATGTGCAGAAAATTGATGCGGACTGGCCGCTGCGGACTGCAGGAAAAGTGCTTCTCTTCTCCCTATTCAGTGCAGGATAGAGAGAAGGGACAGCACTTTCCCTAGTGAAAGTCAAAGAAATTCATACTTACCGCCCGTTGTCTTGGTGACGCGTCCCTCTTTCGGCATCCGGCCCGACCTCCCTGGATGACGCTCCAGTCCATGTGACCGCTGCAGCCTGTGCTTGGCCTGTGATTGGCTGCAGCCGTCACTTACACTGAAACGTCATCCTGGGAGGCCGGACTGGAGACAGACGCAGGGAGTTCTCGGTAAGTATGAACTTATATTTTTTTTTACAGATACATGTATATTGAGATCGGTAGTCACTGTCCCGGGTGCAGAAACAGTTACTGCCGATCGCGTAACTCTTTCAGCACCCTGGACAGTGACTATTTACAGACGTCTCCTAGCAACGCTCCCGTCATTACGGGAGCCCCATTGACTTCCTCAGTCTGGCTGTAGACCTAGAAATACATAGGTCCAGCCAGAATGAAGAAATGTCATGGTAGTAAAAACAATACGCTCCGCAGCACACATAAGATCTGCGGACTTCATTGCGGAATTTTGACTCTCCATTGAAGTCAATGGAGAAATTCCGCCATGAGTCCGCAACCAGTCCGCCACTGCTCCGCAACAGACAGAGCATGCTGCGGACACCAAATTCCGCTCCGCAGCCTATGCTCCGCAGCGGAATTGTACGCATCGTGTAAACGAACACTGCTAAATTAAAGTGAAAGTCAATGGAGAAACGGCTCCGCTGCGGATTAACGCTGCGGAGTGTCCGCAGCGGAATTTAAGTGAAATTCCGCTATGTGTGAACCCGCCCTTACTCTGCTCTGCTCTGGAACTCTGGCTCTGGGGTCAAATTACGATTTTTTTCCTCCCCACCTTCCAAATACCCTAACTTTTTTTATTTTTCCATCAATATTGCTGTACGAGGGCTTGTTTTTTGCGGGACGAGTTGTAGATTTTCACAGCACCATTTTGTACCATATAATGCAGTGGGAAATGAGAAAAAAAAACATAACTTTTTTATTTTTCCGTCGATTTAGCAGTATGAGGGCTTATTTTTTGTGTCTCGAGCTGTAGTTTATATTGGTACCATTTGGGGTACATGGGACTTTTTGCTCACTTTTCATTTAATTTTTTTGAAGTGACCAAAAACAACAATTCTGATATTTTTATTTTTTTATTTTTTACGGTGTTCACCGTGCGGACTAAATAATGATTTATTGTAATAATTCAGACTTTTATGGATGTGTCGATACCAGTTATGTTAGCTTTTCATTGTTTTTTGCATTGTGTTTGAGGGAAAATGTGAAAAGGTTTTTTTTTTTTTACTTTTAATTTTTTTTATTTTTTTTTTACTTTAATTAAAAAAACTTTATTTTACTGTTTTTTACTTTTTTTACTTGTCCCCTTAGGGGATTTTAACCAGCGATCGTTAGATCGCTTGCATGATATGCTGCAATACTAATGTATTGCAGTATATCGTGATGCTGACATTCTTTTATGAAGCCCTGCTAGAGCCAGTACAAAGATGGCGGACCTGGGGGCCTTCATCAGGCCCCCAGGCTGCTATGCCAACCAACGGCATCCTCCAATCACGCCGCAGGGGGAGGCCGTTGGAACGTGACATGTTTTTAGTCATTTAAATGCTGCGGTCGCTATTGACCATGGCATTTAACGGGTTAAACAAGCGCAATCCCGCTTGTTACCCGGAAGTGTTGGCTCTAACACACAGGCTCTATTGAGGGGGCTCAGCACGTGAGCCCTCTCCATACTCCCCCACCCGGCGTGCGCCGTATATATATACACGGCGGATGTCGGGAAGGGGTTAATAGATAAATTGAGAAGCGTTGCAGTGATTAAAAAAAAAAGTATTGGATAACCCCTTTAAGACATATTGATTTTAATTTGGATTTATATACTGGAGGTGGGAACCCTACATATCAGACATTTAAGGCATTTCCAATAGGCATGCCATACATGTTTTTTGCTGGAATACCCCTTGAACAAAAGTTTATTCTCTTATTTCTTTGGTGGCAGGGGTCACTGCGACTATGACCATTAGGGCACATTCAGACGTGGCAGTATTTTTCCGCTGAAAATGTTGCTTCAGATTTGTTGCGAATTTGCAGCAACATTTTCATATTTGACAGGTAATTCAGATGTTGTGGATATCACAGCGGACTTGCTGCAGATTTCAGCCTTTGCAATTCAAATGCTGAAATACGCAGTGTAATTCTGCTACTTCTCTGCAACATAATGAGCATGCTGCGGAGGGAAAATTCTGCACTGCAGTCTAATTTCCGCACAGTTATTATCCGCAACGTCTGAACTAAGTGTCCTAAATATGTATAGAAGCAAATGTAAAAAACGGCTGTAGCAGAATTCCACTGCAGACGGTCCGCAGCAGAATTCAACAGCAATTCCGCCACGTCTGAATGTGCTCTTATAGTGACTGTTTGGTTACAGAGATATAATGTTTAGAGAAGCCATATTTTGACACTGACAGGTTATAATGGAAATCCATTAAGCCTGTATAAATTCAAAGGGCTACATTTAGTTGCTTGTGTTGGTCCAGATCAGACCTTATATGTAGTTCTTGTCTGTATAAATACATACATGAAGGCTGTTAGAGTGGAATAAGAAATAATATATACCTTAGAGCAATGCAAAATTTGACCTCATCAGGAAAGGTTAAAAATACTCTAGGGATAGAACAATGGATTAAGGCTGCTAACTGGGCGCCGAAAATTCAAAATGTGTTAACCATTGGGAGTTGAAAAAAATACATCTTAGATGGTATCTGACTCCTACCAGAATTGCCCATATGTCTCCCAGCTACTCAGAGGGTTAAGGTATTGCTCAATCATATTGTAGGACCGTTTTTCATTGATGGAAACATAAATGCAGAAAATTACTGCAATTTGCTAAGAAACCAAGTGGTACCAACTATTCAAAATATTGCTGGAGAAGCTTTACGCAATGTTTGGTATCAGCAGGATGGAGCTCCGGCTCATTTTTCTCTGCAAGCTCGAAATCTACTGAATGATAATTTTCCTGATCAATGGATTGGTAGAAGAGGCACGAAAATTGGCCACCAATATCACCAGATCTGACCCCATTAGACTTTTTTTTACAGGGGTTTTTTAAAAAGTAAAGTCTATGAGACTAGGATCACAAACTTAGACGAGCTGCGGGAAAGAATAGTGAACATTTCGAATTCAATCACACCAGAGGTTATAAATAACGTTATCGACACATTTTACGCTCGCTTAGGACACTGTCAAGTTGTTGAAGGACATCAGTTCGAACATTTGATTTAATACAGTAATTGTTATGTTTGTACTAATGCACATAATACATGTCTTCAGTTTTGCTTTGGTTGGCCGGACAACACACACACAGCGCAGAGAGGGTTTGGAGTCGTTAAATACCAGGGGAATGAAGAACCCCGGGGTCCTTATCTCGGGCTGTGTACAAACGCACACATGTGCACGTGCGCGCGCACACACACACACACACACACACACACACACACACACGCAAAAGTGAAAGGCAAGGGGACTCACATTAATCCCAATGAGATGTAAATCTGACCATGCGTCCTCCGCGCGGTACATTTTGGGCAATGCTAACTCCGGCAGTAGACGATAACGAAGATTATAATTTTAACGTTAAATATCTCAGCTAAACAAAAATCATATCTCAAAATAGTTTGCAGCATTGTTTTGGTATTGAAAAGAGCTTTCAAATGAGCCCCCACTTGACCCACCGTGCCATTTAAGATTTTTCTGCCCCCGTCCACCCCACCGCCCTCAATGGGGTGGGGGTGTTTTTTTGGGGCGTTAACTAGTAGAATTTATGACACCATTAAATTCCACCAAATTTCAACCCTCTACCTCAAGCCGTTCAAAAGTTATGAGGATGTTCCGGAACTTTTGGTAGGCACTGTATAACTCTTTTTAGTACAGTACATCAAACACAATGTGTTTAATAATGGTGCACTGCAGTTAATATGTTAAATGGGTCTGATTGATTCATTGGCAACATATTATTCCCTATGTACTACAATTTATGACTTCATTACCCAATGTGAATATTATTTCTCATATAGAAGTCCTAGGAATTCATGCAGATGATCATTAGAATTAGAGAAAAACCATAATAAGATCATTCAGACACAAAATGCTCTATTGTTGGAAGTTTCCAGGTAGAAAATATATATTTCTTTACACTACATATAGTAAAGATGATTAAAATATATCCCCAGGGTAATTTAATTTACAGTTACTGACTATATAGGTAATGGTAATCAAAGTCTAGCATCACTTATTAAAGTAATATCCTATTGATAGAGGTGCACAACTTGACTTACTTTCCTAATAAACTACATTTTACAATACTTTTAGTTTACTTTAAGAACAAACTTTAAATAATATGTAACTGGTTAAAATTGATCATACATTTTTTTTTCACAGATTAGCAAATATGTTTTTCTAAACATATGCTGCTAAAATGCAAAACAATTGGTATGTTTTCTCCTTTCACTTGACATATTTGTGTTTCAACCTAATAATAAAATCACTGCACTGTGTAATTAAATAAAGTAGCATGTTTGCAAAATTTTAAGTTAAATAAATCAGTCAGAAGGAAATGTTGTTTAAAGACTGACTATTTTTTTAAAGTTTTGTATTAAAGATATATAATTTATTCATTTAAAGGGAACCTGTCAGCTCTTATTTGCAAAACGAACTGGTCCCAGCATTTTGTAGGTCTTGTTATATAAAACTATGTGCCTACATAACTTCCCGCTGGCCACCTGGCGCAACGGCAACGGCCGTGCACCATTCATCCCCACCCCACCTGACATAAAAATAAAAAATAGGCATACTAATCTTACTGCCCCTCTTCTTCCCTCCAGGTCTCCTCAGACTCTCTTAGTGTGTGGCAGATCATCAAACGTCATCAGTGCTGCATTACAGACAACGACCTCATGATTTTATATAAGCTGCTGCGCACTGAGGGAGTCTGAGGGGACCCGGAGGAGAGAAAAGCAGTAGTAAGGTGAGCATAACTTTTTATTTATTTATTTCATTTTCCAAATACGGTTGGTGGTAGTTCGATCAGGAGGGGGGGCAAGGTACATATAAAGGCCAATTGGCGACATAAGGCCAAAAGAAAATTGTGACTTTTGGGCTCTTTTGCAACTTTTCTATGCCAGAAAATTTCCGTAGAAATATTTATAAATACAACCCTAAGGCTGGATTTACAAGAGCGTGTGCGTTTTGCGCGCGCAAAAAATGCTGCGTTTTGTGTGCGCAAAAGGTACTTAAGAGCTCTGTGTGTCACCCTCGTATGATGCGTGGCTGCGTGATTTTCGCGCAGCCGCCATCATTATGACACTCTGTTTGTATGTTTGTAAACAGAAAAGCACGTGGTGCTTTTCTGTTTTCATTCATACTTTTTACTGCTGTTGCGCGAATCACGCGCGTCACACGGAAGTGCTTCCATGTGCTGAGCGTGATTTTCACGCACCCATTGACTTCAACGCGAACAACGCAAAAATATAGGACATGTAGTGAGTTTTACACAGCGGACATACGCTGCATGAAACTCACGGACAGTCTGCACGGCCACATAGACTAACATAGGTCCGTGCGAGGTGCGTGAAAATCACCCGCGTTGCACGGACGTATTACACGTTCGTGTAAATCCAGCCTAAGTGTGTCACAAACCCAACACTTCTCTTGCCTCAAGAACTCCATTCATACAGTGAAACATTGTGGTGGCGACATCATGCTTCATCAGCAGGGTCTGGGAAACTGGTCAGGATTGAAGGAAAGATGAATGGCAGTAAATACAGGCCAATTTTTTAGCAAAACCTGTTGCAGTCTGGGACCGGGACAGAGGTTCACCTTCCAGAAGGACAAGAAACCTAAAACTACACTGGAATGGTTGAAGGGAAAACATTTAAATGTCTTAGAATGGCCTAGTTAAAACCGAGACCTCAATCCAATGGAGTGTCTGTGTCATGTCTCAAACACTGCTGTATAACAACACAACCCATCTAACTTGAAGGAGTTGGAGCAGTTTTGCCTGGAAGAATGGGCAGAAATCCCAGTGTCTAGATGTGCTAAGCTAATAGAGACATACCTAAAGAGACTTGTATCTGTAATTCAGCAAAATATTGACTTTCAGGTGGTGAATACTTATGCACTATAAAATTATCTTTTTTTTGTCTTAATTATTGTTTGTGGAACAGTAAAACATTTTTTGCGCCTACAAGTGGTAGGCATGTTGTGTAAATCAAGTGTTCCCTCTATTGCGCTCATGAAGCAAGCGGCTCCTGCAGCGAGTCTACAGTTCACTCTTTGATGTAGCGGTTTCTTGCATTCCTACCAGACTTTGACTGTGTTAGTGACTACTAAAGGTACTGGTACAGTGTAAGTCTGGTCGGCAAGCCATCAACAGCATTGAGTCTGTAAGTTACAAAAAAAATGTGATACCCGTGAGCTACTATATTATACTAAAAAGACTGTTGTGCCCCGCCGCTCCAACATCAAATCTCCAGTGATCCCTACTGGTCTTTGTTTATATGCCAGAAGCAATGATGTACACTACACCCAAATGACTAGTGCTGCCAGTCACTGACACATGACTGCTAAGGCCAGTGATTTGTAAACCTCCCTTTAAAAATCCTGAGTTTGACCCAATCAGGATGTTGGTAATGCGGCTGATGTGATTTATCTGGATTTTGAAAACTAATTTGATATTGTATCTCACAACAGCCTTGCATTGAAGCTACAGAGGCATGGACTGGGGGGATGTCTATGTAGATGGGTAAAGAATTACTCAAGGGACATGAAACAAAGATGTTCTATAATATGCACTCAAGTGGGCTAAAGTCAGCAGTGGGGTATCACAAGGCTCTGTATAAGGCCCAATACTTTTTAACCTCTTTATTAATGAGCTTGTGAATAGGCTTAAAAGTAAATTGTCAGCTTTTGCTGATGATACAAAACTTTGCTGGATACTTAAAACTCAGCTTGATTGTAAAATATTGCAGAAGGACCTTGATAAGCTGGCAGTCTGGTTAAGAATGTTGCACGCAAAATGTAATGTTGATAAGTGTAAAGTAATGCACCTAGGCCGCAGTAACATATCTGCTTCCTGACTGCCCACTGTGAATTCACGTTGGCACTTGCTGGGCTCTGTGCAGCACAGACGTGAATTCACGGTTGGTGTTAAAAGCGAAATTGGGTGTCTCAGAGTAGTGCTGACACCCAGATCGAATTGTTAACCCCTATGTCTGGTCCCGAAGACATGATCCGGACTTGATTGGTTCAGGTCCCGACCCAGTGATCGCACAGAAAGTTTGTTGTAGCGACAAACTGGAAAGTTTGTTGCTATAACAAACAGGAAACTTTGTTACTACAACAAACTTTCCCGGGGACCGATTGCAGGTGCTGCCGTTGGTTGTCATGGCCAAACCGGAGGCCATACAAAGGCCTCCGGGTCTTCCATGCACCGAAGCCTATGAGGACCAACCGGAGGCCGTTCCTCATAGGCTTCCTGTCAGTGTGACTCTCAGCGTCACACTGACAGTTTATAATATATTACACTACATAGGTAGTGTAATGTATTATAGCAGCTATCGGTGCTGCAGGTCTTCAAGTAAAAAAAGTACAAAAAGTAAAAAGTAAAAAAAAGTTTATAAAAATGTTTTATAAAAGTGTAAAAAGAAGTTATAAGTTACAAAAACAAAAAATGCTTTTTTTCCTATAATAAGTCTTTTATTATAGGAAAAAAAATTAAAACACAAAAAAGTACACATATTTGGTATCACCCCATTCGTAACGACCCAAACTATAAATCTATAATATTATTTTTCCCGCACGATGAACACCGCAAAAACAATAGTTAAAAAATTATTCCAGAATCACTTTTTTGGTCAGCACCCCTCACAAAATATAGAATAAAAAGTGATCAAAAAGTCGCATGTACCCCAAAATAGTACCAATAAAAACTACAACCTGTTCCGCAAAAAACAAGCCCTTACACAGCTTTTTTAACTCATAAATAAAAAAGTTATGGCTCTCAGAATATGGTGACACAAAAAATAAATTATTTTATATAAATTATTTTATAGAAAAGTGATTTTATTGTGCAAACGCCACAAAACATAAAAAAATATATACATATGGTATCGCCGTAATCGTATCGACCCGCAGAATAAAATAGAATGTCATTTATAGAACACAGTGAACACTGTAAAAAAGAAAAGGAAAAAAAACATTGTCAGAATTAATGGTTTTTGGTCACCCTGCTTGACAAAATATTTAATAAAAAGTGATCAAAAAATCACATGTACCCTAAAATGGTACCAATGAAAACTACAGATTGTAACACACCAAATAAGCCCTCACACAGCTCCGGTGGAGAAAAAATAAGTTCTGACTCTCAGAATAAAACGACAGAAATTGTTCAGAGCGTTCTAAAAGTGGATAAGATCGGGCACCATTTATCAGTGCGACACTAACCACATATCTATGCATTATTATTTATTTACCGCATTATTATACCCTCTTATTATGCCCTGATGTACTTCGCACAGCTTACATATGCCCCCACATTATAAACTGAAATATCAGCAAAATCCCAAACAGAACTATTACCAAGCAAAATCTGCGCTCCAAAAGCCATATGGCGCTCCCTCGCTTCTGATCCCTACAGCGTGTCCAAACAACAGCTCACGTCCACATATATGACATCTTATACCCGGGAGAACCCGCTCAACATTGTATGAGGTATTTGTCTTTAGAGGCACAAACTGGGCACAACATATTGTGCATTAAAATGGCATACCAGTGGAAAATTGTAGATTTTACTTTGCACCATCTGCTGCGTATTAACCCCTTCGCGCACCTCGACTTAATAGCATGTCATGGTGCGGGGGGTTATATACGGAGCAGGCTCATGCGCTGAGCCCGCTCCATATGCTGCAGTTGTCAGCTGTGTATTACTGACACCCGGGACTAGCGGACAGAGACAGCGATCACGCTGTAAGGGCCTGTTCACATTAGTGTTGACTTTCCATTCAGGGCTTCCGTCTGAGGTTTCCGTCGGGTGAACCCCTCAACGGAAAGCCAAATGGAAACCTTAGCTTCCATTTGCATCACCAATGATATCAAGATGTTGAGGACTACCTTGCACGTTGTTGATGCCTGACACTAAGACAACAGCGGATGGCACACAATTACTCCTCTAAAGTAGGGCTGATCCTGCAGTCTCCTCCACCTCCCCTGGCAGGCAGCCTCCTCCTGTAACTACTCCCCCTCCCCTCTGTCAACTATCTCCACACTGCTGCATCAGCAGACAGGAAAGATGTACTGTGTCTGAGGAGAGCCTATCCCCAGTGCTGCTAAGCTGAAGAATCCTGGAAAATACCCTCCTTCAAAGCCTACCCCTGAAACCAGCCACGAAACGGGAGAGCCGTACTTTCACTGTGCTCTTATTCACAGGTTATGCTGGGTCCAGTGGCGTAACTACCGCCGTAACAGCCATAGCGGCTGCTACGGGGCCCGCGGCATGAGGGGGCCCGTGTCGCCTGCCGGCACGGACCCCCACCATGGCCGGAGGCTCCTCTAGCAGCTGGTATGGCTGCTACAGCGCGACACCACTGAACACTATGGCAGAGCAGGGAGGTATCTCCCCGCTCTGCCATTAAACAAAAGACATGTATCCTCTATCCACAGGATAGGGTATACATGTGTGATTTCTGGCAGCGATGAGAACGGGGGACTGAAAGTCCCCTGAAGTTCTCCATCACAAACCTCGGACTTCTGGGGTCTGTGTCGGCAGCTCCGTAGAAATGAATGGAGCACCGGTCGCGCTTGTGCGCATGCGTGACCAGCGCACCTTTCATTTTTATTGAGCTGTGCAGACGCCGAAAGTCAGAGGTTAGTCATGGAGAACTTTGGGGGACTTTCGGTCCCCCGTTCTCCCTATCGCTGCCAGCGATCACACATGTATCCCCTATCCTGTGGATAGGGGATGCATGGCGTTACCTACAGGGGGGGACTCTGCATGCCGTTACCTACAGGGGGGACGACTCTGCATGGCGTTACCTACAGGGGAGGGACTCTGCATGGTGTTACCTACAGGGTGGGGACTCTGCATGGCGTTACCTACAGGGGGGGATTCTGCATGGCGTTACCTACAGGGGGGGACTCTGCATGGAGTTACCTACAGGGGGACGACGACTCTGCATGGCGTTACCTACAGGGGGGGACTCTGTATGGCGTTACCTACAGGGGGGGGACTCTGTATGGCATTACCTACAGGGGGGGACTCTGTATGGCATTACCTACAGGGGGGGATCTGTATGGCGTTACCTACAGGGGGGATCTGCATGGCGTTACCTACAGGGGGGACTCTGCATGGCGTTACATACAGGGGGGGGACTCTGCATGGCGTTACCTACAGGGGGGGACTCTGCATGGCGTTCTCTACAGAGGGGGCTGTATGGCGTTATCTACAGGGGGGCTGTATGGCGTTATCTACAGGGGGGGCTGTAAAAAAGGCACTATCTACAAGGGAGGGGGTTGTCTGACACCCAGGGGAGGGGGGGCCTCAGTCAAAAGTTTGCTATGGGGCCCAGTCTTTCCTAGTTACGCCCCTGGCTGGGTCTTGTAGTACCTCAGTGTTACAGTGTGCATTTATTATTGGGTTATGCTGGGACTTGTAGTATGTCAGTGTTGCAGCGTGCATTTATTTACAGGCTATACTGGGACTTGTAGTACCTCAATGTTACAGTGTGCAATTATTCACTTTTAGGCTTTGCTGGGACTGTTCTGTGGTATTTGTTTGGTGCTTATTTTAAGATATTTTACTCTGCATCGTGGTATTTGGTGTTACTAGGAGTTATTACGCTGCACTGTGCTATTTGTTTGGCACTTTTGGGGAGGTATGTTGTGCTGCACTATGGTTTTTGGTGCAGCCTGGAAGTAATATGTGTGCTGCATGGTTGCACTTATTTGGCACTGCTGGGAGTAATTTGGGTGCTGAATGATGGTATTTTTTTGGCGCTGCTACAGAGGTAGGCCTAATTCACACGAGCATATTTCACGTCCGTGTTACGCGCGTGAAAATAACGCACGTCACATGGACCTATGCAAGTCAATGGGGCCATTCAGACATTCAGTGTTTTTCACGCAGCGTGTGTCCGCTGCGTGAAACTCACTGCATGTCCTATACTTGTGCATTTTCTGCGCATCACGCACCCATTGAAGTCAATGGGGGCGTGAAAATCACGGACAGGACACGCAACAGTTGCTAAAGAAATGATGAGAAAAAGAAAACCATCTCCTTCAGTTTATTTTGCTGACGTAAAAAACGCATGACATACGGATGACATACACACGTAAAAAACGCTGACAAGCACCATACACCGATGTCACACGGAACTGCAACGCAGGAAAAATGCAGCATTTTTTACGCTCGCAAAACGGAGACGTTCATGTGAATAAGGCCGTAATATGAGTACGGCATGGTAGTATTTGTTCGCTGGTGAGGCATAAATAGAAAAAAGTTTAACCCCTTCAGGACACAGCCTGTTTTGGCCTTGTTGACAAAGCCGATTTTTTCAAATCTGACATGTGTTCATTTATGTAGTAATAACTATGGAATGCTTTTACCCATCTAAGCGATTCTGAGATTGTTTTCTCGAGACATATTGTACTTTATGTAAGTGAAAAAATTTGGTCGACAAATTCAATATTTATTTGTGAAAGACACCAAAATTTAGAGAACATTTTTCTAAATTTGAATGTGTCTCCTTGTAAGACCGATAGTAATACCACACAAAATAGTTACTAGTTAACATTCCCCATGTGTCTACTATATGTTGGCATCGTTAATTGAATGTCCTTTTTTTTCTAGGATGTTACAAGGCTTAGAACTATAGCAGCAATTTCTCACATTTTCAAGAAAATTTCAAAAGGCTAGTTTTTTCAGGGACCAGTTTTGTTCTGAAGTGGCTTTGAGGGCCTTATATAATAGAAAGTACTCATAACTCACTCCATTTTAAAATGGATTTTTTTTTTTCCCTAAGCTGCATCGATTCCACCGAAAAAGTCGCAACACTTGGCTTTCTGTTGAGAGTTTTGCACCACCATTGAATCCAATGGGGAAAATCCGCAACAGAAAATTAACGAAAACACAGCATAAATTGACATGCTGTGGATTTAAATTCTGACCGCAAGTAAATTTATTAACGTTTACGCTGCATTTTTTCCCCCTTAGCGTGGGCATTAGATTTTCTAAATCTCATCCACTTTGCTTCACAGAAAATAAGTGTGATGCGATCAAAGCCCATAACTTGTACGGCCAGACAGCCCAGGGTCCATTGAAGGACCCCAGGGCTGTTTGACCATATTTCCTGTTTTTAGGGCATACTGAGGTGTGCCCTAACAACTGCCTGTGTACAATCAGTACACAGGCTAATGTACTGTCATATAGATCTATGCCAGTACATTACAGTTAAAAAATAAAAATCAAAATTAAAAATCCCTTTATGGGATCATAAATCAAAAGTTAATTAAATGTAAAAAAAAATGAATGATAAATAAATAAAAAGTAAAAAAATACACAGAAACACAATTTTTTTTAATAATAAATAAACTTTTTCAAATATAAGTCCCAAAACATGAAACAATATAGACATTTTTTATATCGCCACGACCGTAACAACCTGTACAACAAATGTATAACGTTATTTATGATGATCGGTGTATGGTGTAAAAAAAAAAATATTAAAACTGCAGCGGAACTGCTTTTTTTGTGCATTTTCGCAAAAATAAAAATTTATATACATTAAACGATAATGTATTTGTACCAAAAAATGGTGCCTACATAAAGTACAACTCGTCCCGCAAAAAACAAAGTCTCATACAACTACGTCGTACAAAAAATAAAAAAGATATGAGCGTCGGGATGCAAAGAGGGAAATATAAAAAAAATATTCTGTCCTCAAGGCCAAAATTGGCCGTGTCCTGTCTTTTGCCCCACACATGACAGGATATGTTAAACTATGGAATACCTTACTTCAAGAGGAAGTAATGGCAGATATAATGAGAATATTTAACAAAAAGGGCTACATGCTTATCTAATGACAAATGGCATTGAGGGTTATAATTAATCTAAAAATGAATAATGCATAATTGATCTGGGAAAGGTTGAACTTGATATACTTATGTCTTTTTTCAGCCTAAGTAACAGTGACTACTGTATGTAACAGCATTAATAACTACTGTATGTAACAGCAGCAATAATGTTAACAATAACAAAAGTAACTTGCTTGCAGAATACAGTGTAAGGCATCATTTACACGAGCGTAATATACGCGCGTGCGACACGCGTGCATTTCACGCGTGTCGTACGCACCTATATTAGTCTATGGGGCAGTGCAGACAGTGCATGAATTTTGCGCAGCGCGAGTGCGTTGCGTAAAACTCTCGACATGTCCTACATTTGTGCGTTTTTCGCGCATCACGCACTCATTGAAGTCAATGGGTGCGTGGAAAACACGCATGACACATGGAAGCTCCTGCGTTGGATGCGCGTTTTTCACGCATCACTTGTTATGTCCATGAAAATTAGTTTATAAAGCTGGGCCAAACAAGCACAAACCAGAAAGTGCTTGAGTTTCCTCTGCGAGTGGGCCAGACTGAAAACTCCACCCAGACAACTGCAGGCATGCCGCGTGGGCTGGATGTGGAGAGGCTTATCAGCCTGGTGCAGGAGAAGGGTGAAATATGGGACACCCGCGCGGAGTCCTACCACGACCGCACGGCCAAGGAGGATGCCTGGGAGCAGATAGCCCAGGAGCTGTTTAGCTCCGAATGGGAGAGCAGCAGGACCCGCAACCGCACTAGGATGGGTGAGTACGTCTTTATAAACTATGCAATGTCACCCCTATTGAAGTAGTGTGTCCCTGTCTGTGTCTTTAGTTAAATGCCCAACTTACATTTTGTGTTACTGCCGCATCACCGTGTAGCATGTCATTTGCTGTATAGGGCCTCTCATGTATTTTAGGGCCGATTTCTTTGTGCGTTACCGCAATGTGTGACCATGTATATGTTTTTCATCCTACAGTCCTTTATATAAAACACGCTGGCAGAGCTGCAGGGACCAGTTCCGACGTGAGATGGGCAACAGAGGCCGAAGTAGGGATGGGGCTTCCCAAAAGCGGCCCTATATATACACGAAGAACCTGATGTTCCTCAAGGACATCATGGAGATGCGTTCGTAAGTAAATGTGCTATTGCATGCGTAAAATATTTGTTTTTTCACAGGTCATGGTCGCCATCCAGCTTTTTTGGCCAATGATCACTATTGTTTTCTCATTATGTTTTCCAATTACAGAACCACGGACAACTTGAACGACACCGAGGAGGAGAGTGACCTGCCAGAGTCTGGGCCGCAACCTCCCGGCAGTCGACTGGTGCCCCTTACCCCGGAGCCAACACCCCAGGACCGGGCCCCATTAGAGTCGGCCCCTGCCGTACTCTCTCCGCCTGAGAACCCCCACCCCCGCGACAACCACCAAGATGCCGACGCAGTCAGCAGACAGCCGCCGGGGCCCAGGTGGATTCTCGGGTACTCGACTACCTTCATCGATTGGCCGACGAGGACGGGCAGCATTTCTTTGCCCGGGGAATTGTTCCCCTGCTGCGGAGGGTACCTGAGGATAGGGTGGCACGTCTCCACTCGGCCATCATTACCCTAATCTATTGCGCCACACCACCCCACAATCCGCACCACTGCTTCACAGCTATCGAGCAGATTTCCCAGCCCCATAAAACCAGCGCACGGCCTCACCCTTATTACCGACCCATGGCTCCCCCTTTCCCTGGACACAGTTTCCAGGGCCACCATCAGCACCACTATGCTGGAGAGGAACATCCTCAGCAGCTCCATGGCCAGCATAGTGGTGCTGAAATGCCCGCATACTCCTCCCCGGGCCACCAGTACCATCACTTGTAAAAATGGCTGTAGGCTGTGCGGAGCAATGCACATGTGTGAAGGGCTCTATAGTCTGCCAACATCCGTTTTCCACCATGTTGGACGCAAAATCATCCACACAAGAAGCACACGTGCCAGCGACTGAGAAGTCATAATTGTGGCTTGCAAGTCAAAATACGTGTCAACTGTTGAAACACACACTATTTGTAGGCTGGCCTCGCATTAACTACCCCTGAGTTTTTTACACGTGTTTTAAACGCAGGTCGCGCGCGCGTTAAAAACGCAAAAACGCTGCGTATACGAATGCCAAACGCAATGGCAACAAGTGCAATTCGCAGCGTGTTTTACGCGCGCTAAACGCACACGCTCGTTTAAATAAGGCCTAAATCTTGAAATTTTCTTTATACAGGAGGTGGGATTACTCAGTAAAACTTGTTTTAATCCTCAATATCTCTTGGGAACTTAAAAATAACCCCCTATCTTATACCTGTCCACTCACAGGATTTAAGTGAACATCCCTCACACTAGGTCTCAGGGAAACCACTCTCCCAGTAAGCACTGGTCACGGTCTTTCTCTCAGGGAGGATTCTTCTACAACCCACACAAACCCATCTATGGTTCAAGGATCAGAATAGTTGTTAAGAAAACACCTGTTCCCTTAAGATCACCATGACTATGGTTCTAGCTTCTGGGCGGTTCTGGTCTCTTTTCTCTGCCCTTCTGCCTATCAGGTGTAGGGTTAGTATTTATACCTGGCTTCCTCCACCTGTTCCTTGCTTGTGATTCTCCTGTCTGGATGTGTTTTGATCAAGCTACTTACCTACACCCTTTACCTCTGACTTCTAGACTTCTTGGAAATTGACCTCGGCGTGTATTTTGATAACCCTTTGTTTACCGATTCTGATTAACTGCTCCCGGTTGGTTCTGACCTCTGCTTTACCGGATATCCACTTGCTTACTGTTTTGGACATTCTGTTTACCCTCTGGCTGTATGGTTCCTGTTCAGGTTTGCCTGCATTGCACCTCTTATCCATAACAATAGTTTCTCACTTTTAATACTCACCCAATGACAACTTGGAGTCTACTAGTGCAGCACTCATCAGGTACTCTGCAACCTCTGTTCTCTCTCTGGCCCATTGACACTCTTACATCAGCTTCACTGGACTACTCCGAACTACTTCTCACTGCCCTCCCATTGCTTTTTCCAAAGCCCACTGACTAACTACACGGTGGCTGTATCCGGGCCTATGTGTACTAACACTCTACGAGCAGGCGCATCTGGCACCTCACCCTGGTCTATCTGCACTTCCTACTAAATATGCCAAACTCTGCCTTTATATTTACTCTCCTGGTGCCTCCTCACTTATTTCCCAGTGCAACATATATGCCGCTATGCTCACCACCACATTAGCGTCAGGCTCTGCGTGGGCCCACACTAACGCCCGGCACATCCTTCTGCAATGGTGGCCGGGTACATTGCATGCAGGGCACTTTACAACTCATCAAAGCAAACATTTAAAGTGCTACATACAATTTTACATAAGGAGGGGAAACATGCAAGCTACCGCCCCTTACACACCGCCGTAAAAATGCAAACTGTACCACAGTACTCATAGAGGTGTACGAGGCCCTACTGTATCTCCGTATACCACTGATTTCATTAGGAGGAAAATTTAATTTTTTTTCTGTTAGCTTCCATATGAATCCCAACATTAAAAAAAATTGTGGCATAATCTGTCAAATCTTGTATAATGGAGCTATTCTCTCCTAGAAGAATATCTCCAAAATACTGTGCTGCATGAAGGCACCATACAGTGGCAAATGGAGTGTATGAGGCTCTGTAGCATAATGCCTCGGAGACTGTGTTTCTCTGTACAGGCCTCGCGCATAGAACTCTACACTGAGCAAGATGCCTTAGGTTCATAGAAGAACCTAAAGATATAAAAGTACATAAACTTGAGATAATGCAATATAGTTAGATGAAAAATTTTATAACAACATGTATATGTGAATGATAATAAGCACATTTATGTTTTCTCCCAAATACAGTAGTAAATGTTCTGAAAGTTAAGTTAAACACAAAATATTTTTCTTTCCAACTGCTGTTGCTGTGAACTGTTGTCCAAAACAGCATTGTGTTCTTACAATGACATCCTAGTTGCTATAAATTTTTAAATAGACAAAATGAAAGCGAATAAATTGTTCCCCTTGCTGATGATAATATTATGGTAAGTCTGCAGACCATAACTGACAGAATGAGCAGTTGAAAATGGCATTGTTTAGCTCTAAAATGATTATCCATCACATTCACAAAATTGTATGTGCGCAGCATCTGTGTAACAGTTGCATACATTTAAACCTCATCTGGAAATGACTTGCTCGGTCCAAAATTTTATACAGACTGCCTAGGAAAATGATATGCTTCTCTGATCTCATTACCTGAAATGCTTTTTGATTTTTTTTTTATGCGCCCGGCACAGACAGTAATACAAATGCTTCCTTCAAGTTAGAGGATCTGAGACTTGTAAAATATGTCTTGCTAAATAGTGCTTATATGTAGTCTTGACAAGCATCTTGTGATTCAAAGCAGAAAACATGCTCGAACAAAGCAGGGAACAATTTTGTTATCTGTATTACTTTTATGGTTCCAAAACATCTTTACTAAATGCTACTATACATTTGTGTCACATGAAACAGTTCCAAAGAATGAACATAAAAAGACTTAAACAGAAGATACTAGTTTTATGGAACAAACCTAATTAAATGACTATAGAATCATGAAATCATTTTTTTAGAGAAGTCTGATGATAATGTAATGTAAATATTTTGTTTTGACTATAATGAGATAGCACAGAAAAAGTGTTTTTATAGGAAGAGAATACGCAACATAAAATTGTGAAAATTAAGTAGCTCTAAATATAAAATAGGTGTGGGAGTTTTGGATGTTGTTCTTAAGGTGATTATATAAAATTGTACCAATTTTTCTGTTGCAATGTAGAATAAAATTTGTTGCTGCTTGGAAACTAATCAACAGAGGCTATATGGGAACTTAAAAGGGCCCTGTAAAAAAAAAAAATACCTAATGTTGCCATGACACCACCCATCAGCAACCTGCGTTCGCACCGCACGTGGTGGTGTAGAGGGACACACAGTTGCTTAACATACAACCATGTGAATGCAGCCTAAGGCCCCAAGTGAGAGAAATGCAGCTCAAGCCTGTTTCATGTAGCCATAATACAAAGGTATTATAGGATACGTATTGCACCGCAGCACTAAGACCCATCAGTTCCAGGTAATCTAAGTTCTATGGTGATCTATGTTTAATTCAATAGAAACATATAAAATTATAATGACCATAAAATTGATCTGTATTATGGCCATGTAAGAGGTTCTGAACTGAACCGATCAGATGCAGTCACAGACAGAATACGTAACTATTATTTCCAGGGACTCACAGGGGATGTCTTTTTGTCTGATTGTTAATGTACTTTTTTCTTTTCTTCTCAGCAAAAAGAGACTGCTTTGCCATTCCGCACTTTTTTTTTACACAGACTGCCCCCATGTCACCTTCTTTTTCAAACAAACTGCCCCATGTCCTCTTATTCCTCACACAGACTGCCCCATGCCACCATATTGATCGCACAGACTGCTCCCTATGATACCCTCTATCACACACAGATTGCTCCCTTATGCCTCCTTTTCTCAAAAACACTACTTCCCATATCCCTCTCTATCACACAAACTTCTTCCTATATCCCCCTTTCTCACTCACACTGTTCCCCATAACACCCTCTATCACACACTGCTCGCTCATGCCCCCTTGTCTTACACACACTGTACCCCATACCCCCGCTATCACGCATATTATTCCCCAATGGTGTCTCTGGGGTGTCCTGCAGGAGGAAGAAACACTTCTGAAGGCATGCACGGGCAATTGAGAGAGAAAGAGATGGATGCCAAGTCACTCTAGACACGCAACATCCTGAAGCTGGCCAGCATCAGGACCTTGTGTGTGTAGTGGCCGTTGCAAACAATGTCCTAGGGTCAGGTCCATGTGTGCTCGGCTGGGCAGACGGCCTGGAGACCCCAGGACCATTGTATAGTTAAGAAGAGTGGAAAACCTATACACAACCAGAAGAAGAGAACAAATGCCCAAAAATAGCAAAAATATTAAATCTTTATTATACAGAGCATAAACATATGTACACAAAAATATATATATGACCTTGTTAAAAAGTACGACCATGGAGGGATAGGTATACAGTAAAGGCAAGATGAAAAAGTGGCAAGTGGTATACAGTACAACTAGCCACAGGTACCGCTCGACGCGTGTTTCGCCTAGGAAAAGGAGGCTAATTGATACTAAAAGCTAATTAAGAAGAGTGGCCCACCTGGAGTTTGCCCTTCAAGATATATTGCCACTCGGCCCTTGACTGTAAACAAGCAGGCTAGCTACTATTGACGAATCTTATTATGATTTTAAATTTATTAGAATTACGGCTTGTATACCATAAAAAAACAAAAGCATCTGATTAACATATAAACATCAATTGCCAATGAAAAATAACTACGTTTTTCGAATCATTTTATACCACATTCACAACAGCAACTTGTTGACAGTTTCCAAGCAGCAAAAACGATCTTTCTACCCAGCACAGAGTACCAAAAATTAAATAACAACAGCAAAATTTTAGTATAAATTAAAAAGATACTACATTTTATTTTTTTCTGACTTATCGGTGGGTGGCCTTGTTACGCATTTTTCATTGGACCCATGAGCTTAAAATGATGTTTCTGTACATTCATTTTTGCATGTATAAAAATTGACACAGTTAGGGGTGGGAAATCGGGAACTAAAAGTCCCAGCATTTGTGGATGACGTTTCGCTAATTGTCACAAAGTGCGCGTGGACCCAGTGGCGTAACTACCGCCGTAGCAGCAGTAGCGACTCCTACGGGGCCCGCGGCATGAGGGGGCCCGTGTCGCCCGCCGGCACGGGCCCCCGCCATGGCCGGAGGCTCCGCTACAGGGGGGCGCTGTATGGCGTTCCCTACAGGGGGGGCGCTGTATGGCGTTCCCTACAGGGGGGGGTGCGCGCTGTATGGCGTTCCCTACAGGGGGGCTCTGTATGGCGTTCTCTACAGGGGGGGGCTCTGTATGGCGTTCTCTACAGGGGGGGCTGTATGGCGTTACCTACCTACCCTGTAGGGAACGCCATACAGCCCCCCCTGTAGGGAACGCCATGCAGCCCCTCCTGTAGGGAACGCCATACAGCGCCCCCCCCTGTAGGGAACACCATACAGCCCCCTGTAGGGAACACCATACAGCCCCCTGTAGGGAACGCCATACAGCCCCCCCTGTAGGGAACGCCATACAGCGGTCCCCCCTGTAGGGAACGCCATACAGCCCCCTGTAGATAACGCCATACAGACCCCCCTGTAGATAACGCCATACAGACCCCCCTGTAGATAACGCCATACAGACCCCCCTGTAGATAACGCCATACAGACCCCCCCTGTAGATAACGCCATACAGACCCCCCCTGTAGATAACGCCATACAGCCCCCTCTGTAGAGAACGCCATACAGCCCCCCCTGTAGATAACCCCATACAGCCCCTACTGTAGATAACGCCATACAGACCCCCCTATAGATAACGCCATACAGCCCCCTCTGTAGATAACGCCATACAGTCCCCCCTGTAGATAACGCCATACAGACCCCCCCTGTAGATAACGCCATACAGCCCCCTCTGTAGATAACACCATACAGCCCCCCCTGTAGAGAACGCCATACAGCCCCCTGTAGATAACGCCATACAGTCCCCCCTGTAGATAACGCCATACAGTCCCCCCTGTAGATAACGCCATACAGCCCCCTCTGTAGATAACGCCATACAGCCCCCTCTGTAGATAACGCCATACAGCCCCCTGTAGATAATGCCATACAGCCCCCTGTAGATAACCCCATACAGCCCCCACTGTAGATAACGCCATACAGACCCCCCTGTAGATAACGCCATACAGTCCCCCCTGTAAATAACGCCATACAGCCCCCTCAGTAGATAACGCCATACAGCCCCCTGTAGATAACGCCATACAGACCCCTCTGTAGATAACGCCATACAGCCCCCTGTAGATAACGCCATACAGCCCCCCTGTAGATAACGCCATACAGACCCCCTCGTAGGGACTCGACTCCAACACTAACAGGCTCTCGAACAAGGACACAGCACGGGATACAGGATACAGGGCATAGGTAACAACAGGAACAGGATAACACTAAGGGACCATTTGCAAGACTGACATGGAAACACTAACAAAGCTCAGGCAATGATCAGAAGGGCAGGGCCCTTTTTATAGTCCAGGGAATCATGGGCAGTTGATGATGATTCCATTTGTGTGCGTGCTGGCCCTTTAAGGCTGGACAGGTGCGTGCGTGCACGCGCACCCTATGGGACACAGCGGACCGGAGCAGAAATGAGTGCTGGCGTCTCCTGGGAAGGAGATGTGAGCCAGCACTCATAGATCCATGGCTGCGGCCGCCGGGGGGTGAGTAAACCCGGCGGTCCGCGGCCATGGACTCTACAATATCCACCCTCTTACACCCCCTCTTCTTGGGACCAGAGCGAGAGAGGAACTTCTTAATGAGAGCAGGGGCACTGAGGTTCTCTTCTGGCTGCCAGGACCTCTCCTCAGGACTAAACCCTCTCCAGTCCACCAAAGAGAAAGTCCTTCCTCCTACCCTTTTGCAGTCCAGGATCTCCCTCACCTCAAACACATTAGATGAACCGCTGGGAGCAATTGCGGGACTGGGAGTCTTAATGTACTGGTTCAGAAACACAGGCTTCAGGAGGGACACATGAAAAGAGTTGGGGATTTTGAGGGTTGGAGGCAGCTGAAGCTTATAGCAGACAGGGTTTAGCTGTTACAATATCTCAAAAGGTCCGAGGAACCTGGGAGCAAACTTATCTGAAGGCACCTTTAAACGAATGTTCCGTAAGGACAGCCAGACTTTGCAACCTGGAAGATACTCAGACGGCTCTCTTCTCTTTATATCCGCTTTTCGCTTCATGCGATCAACTGCCAGAAAATAGAGGGCCGGGTCTGTTGCCAGATTTGCAGAAAGTCCCCAAATGCAGAGTCAGCAGCGAGTACCTGAGATGTAGCTGACACAGTAAGAGGAACTCTAGGATGTTGGCAGTACACAATGTAGAATGGTGAGGAAGTGGTGTACTCACCTGTGTGGTTGTTATAGGAGAACTCGGCCCATGGAAGAAGCTGTACCCATCATGCTGCAATGAGATAAAGTGGCAGAGATAATTCTCCATGATCTGGTTAATCCTCTCAACTTGCCCATTGGACTGGGGCTGATAGGCTAAGGAAAAGTCCAATCTCACATCCAGGAATTTACAGAGGGCTCTCTGGAATTTTTAGGTAAATTGAACCCCCCGATTAGACACAATATGAAGTGGCAATCCATGCAAACGGAAGATGTACTGAATGAAGAGACTCGCCAGTCGGGGAGCAGAAGGTAGGCTGGTCACCAAGATAAAATGTGCCATCTTCGAAAACCGGTCCACCACCACCAAGACAGTGTTGCATCCTGCTGAGGGAGGAAGGTCTGTGACAAAGTCCATCGCAATGTGCTGCCAGGGGACATTGGGTACAGGCAGAGGTTGGAACAGGCCGGCAGGCTTGGAGTGAGTAACCTTCATTAGAAGCACACACCGTGCAGGAAGAGATAAAGTCCACTACATCTTTGGGTAGAGTGGGCTACCATAAGTGACGAGTAATCAGGTCTCGGGTCTTATGAACACCAGCGTGCCCAGCCAGTTTAGAGCGGAGAATTCTTCTCCTGTCTGCCAACCGAACAAAAATCCTAACCGGAGGGATTTCTCTAACCTGCAAAGGATTGGCAGTGATGTTGCAGGACGCGTCTATGATACTTTGAAGGGACTCCACCGTGTCATTCGTCTCAAATGACCTGGACAGGGCATTGGCTCTCACATTCTTGTCAGCGGGACGGCAGTGGAGCACAAATTGGAAATGGGTGAAGAACAGCAACCACATGGCTTGATGGGGGTTTAGTAGTTGAGCCGACTGGAGATAGGTGAGGTTCTTGTGGTCTGTGTAGATCAGATTGGGTGAGCTGCGCCTTCTAGCAGATGTCTCCACTCCTCCAGAGCCAATTTGATGGCCAGTAGCTCCAGATCCCCAATAGAGTAGTTGCGCTCTGCAGAAGAAAAAAGTCTTGAATAATAGCCACATACTACTGCCTTTCATTTGGAGCTCCTCTGGAACAGAAGTGCATCTGCACCAATAGAAGAAGAATCCACCTCCAATGAAAACTGCCGAGACATGTCAGGATGATGGAGGATCGAGGCTGAAGTGAAGGCTTTCTAGAGGCTGATAAATGCGGATTCGGCCTCTGGGGTCCACACCTTGGCGTTCACACCCTTCTTGGGAAGGGTAGAGATGGGAGCAGTCAGTGATGAGAAGTTTGGGATAAACTGCAGGTAGAAATTGGCGAATCCCAGGATAGGCTGTATGGACCTCAAGCCTTGAGGATGTGGCCATTCCAGAACAGACTTTATTTTCTCCAGATCCATCTTGAGACCTTGATCTGAGATTATGTATCCTAGGAAGGGCAGATAATTATTTTCAAAGACTCACTTCTCCAGCTCGGCATATAAACGATTCTCCCTCAATCGCACTAGAACCTGACGGACATGCCTCCAATGAGTCTTCGGATCTGGGGAGAAAATGAAAATATCAATCGAGATAGACTACAACACAGACAGAGGAGATCTCGGAAGATATCATTAATGAATTCCTGGAAGACCGTGGGAGCGTTACACAGCCCGTAGTGCCCGTCTCGGGTGTTGAACGCCGTCTTCCACTCGTCACCTTGACGGATTCGGATCAAATTATAAGCCGCATGCAAGTCTAATTTTGAAAAACAGTTCAGATATAAGTGGCAACGGGTATTTGTTCTTGACCGTGATCTGGTTGTGACCACGGTAGTCAATGCAGGGTCGAAGAGATCCGCCTTTCATTTTAACGAAGAACCCGGCCCCGGCCGGGGAGGAAGACTTTCGTATGAAACCCCTCACCAAATTTTCCTTGACATAGGCCGACATGGATAGAGTCTCTGACAAGGAGAGAGGATATACCCGTCCACGGGGAGAGAGGCATTTGGAACCAGTTCAATGGGGCAGTCATAAGTCTGATGTGGAGGCAGCGCCTCAGCCTCCCTCTTGCTGAAGACATCCGCAAACTGAGCAAAATGAGGGGGAGATCCCGGCAATGACTGAGACAGAGGAGGCTGAACAGGATGGATCTGCAACAGGCAGTGACCGAGGCACTTGGATCCCCATTGGAGAACCTCTCCGGAATTCCAGTCCAGGACTGGGGCATACAGTCGAAGCCAAGGCAGGCCCAGCAGAACAGGATTGATGGCTTTGGGCAAAACATGAAACTAAATTAGTTCCAAATGAAGGGCTCCAACTTGGAGCTTCAGCGGCTTAGTCTTCGATATAAAATTGGATCGGGGGAGGCAATCCATTCACCGAGGCAACAGCCAAAGATATCTCCAGGGGAACTGTGGGCAGCTGGAGATGATCCACTAGATCCTTATGGATGAAGTTTGCCGCGGACCCGGAGTCCAGATAGGTAGAAACCTGGTGCATCCTCTCACCGGATACTATGGTCACAGGAATCGTCAACTTGCAATTGAATCTTTAATTTGGTACCATTCCGCCTAGGGTCATCTCTCCAACCAATCCTAGGCACTGGGGTCTCTCTGACCTCTGGGGACACAAACGCACAACATGGCCTCCGAGGCTGCAATACAGGCAAAGTCTTGAAGTGCGTCTGCGTTGTCTCTCCTGGGTAGACAATTTGGCTTGGTCCATCTGCATAGGCTCCTTTGGTGGAATGACTGAAGAGGACAGTTGGGACTGCTGGAAAGTAGCAAGCCAGCCTAGGAAATTCTCTCTCCCGGAGAACCTCTTGGGAACGCTCCCGGATCCTCATGTCAACCCGGGTGGCTAATAGGATGATATCGTCCAGGATAGGTGGCAAATCGCAAGCGGCCAGCTCGTCTTTAATCCCAGAAGACAGTCCCTGCCAGAATGTGGCCACCAAAGCCTCGTTGTTCAAGGTCAGTTCAGCAACCAGGATACGAAACTGAATGGCATACTCACCCATGGAGAGGTCTCTCTGGTGTAGGGTCAGCAGGGATGCACCAGAAGAAGAAACTCTCCCAGGTTCTTCAAATATCGAACGGAAAGTCCGTAAAAAGCACTGCAAGTCACGGTCTCTGGTCCCTGATGTTCCCACAGAGGGTTTGCCCATGCAGGGCTTTGCCAGTAAGGAGAGAGATTATGAAGGCGATCCTGGCATCATCAGAAGAGAAGGCCCTGGCATGTAGTCTGAAGTGGATCTGGCACTGATTCAGAAATCCCCGGGAGTTCCTTGTGTCTCCGACATAGTGAGGAGGTAGCGGCAAGAAGCATAGGGGATCCGAACTGCTACAGACAGGAAGTGTAGCAGGAGGAACAGCAGGGTGTGGAATAGGTGCGGTGATGACTGTGGTTTGGGCAAACAGCCGATATGCAATGGTGTTCACCGACAGGAGGAGTTGGTCTTGCCGTGACTGAAGGTCTTGCATCTCGGCCAGCATGGCTTGTGTCGTCAAGGTTTCAGGTTGACCAGTGGAGTCCATAGCCTGAGCGTACTGTCACGGTCTGTTGGTATGTGGACCTGCTAGGTCGCACCGCCGTAGCGGGGAGGAAGCTGGCCAAACAACAGAAATACAAAGTGTCACGTTGGGTATGTGGACCCACTGGACTGTACCGCCTTGACGGTATGGCAGCTGACCAACAGGACACAGGTCACAGTCTGTAGTTTGTATAGTGTACCTGTGGTAGCTCAGACAGTAGCAAGACAGGCCCGACTGGTACTAGGCAGCAGGCAGGCGCCTGGCATGGTGTAGCAGGACAGGCGGGGTATACAGCACAGCAGGACTTCAGCTCACGGTACTTGACCAGAATAGCACGGGATACAGGTTACAGATAGCAGGAACGGGAAACACTGGAAACCACTTAGGAGAAATTTACTTAGACAGACTAGGGTAATGACAACAAGGCTCAGGCAAGGGAGGAACGGTCTGGGTCCAACTTATGTTCTAACTGCACTTAATCTCAGGTGTGCGCGCTGGCCCTTTAAGAGCAGGCACGAGTGTGCGCGCGCACCCTACGGGACGTGGTCGGGAGAAGCGGAAGTGAGCACTGGCGTCTTCTGAGGAGGAGATGGGGCCCAGTGCTCACAGTTCCATGGCTCCGGGCGTCAGGAGGTGAGTGAGCCTGATGGCCTGCAGCCATGGGCATGACACAAAGTCCCGCACTAGGGTACCTAAATAGTCCAGACAGTGGCCGAGGCTTTGGCACGGATGGCGATGGATGCAGTAGGTTACGCCATACGCGGTGGATGACAGCATGTGCAGCATGTTGTGCCAGACATGGCGGATCACACTGGACGTGGCTGATGGCACTGAACGTGGCAGATGACACTGGACGTGGCAGACGACACTGGACGTGGCAGACGACACTGGACGTGGCAGACGACACTGGACGTGGCAGACGACAGGTGCGGAGGGACACGACTCCAGATCCATGGCTGCGGACGCCGGGGGGTGAGTAAACCCGGCAGTCTACGGCCATGAACGCTACAAAACTTTACTCACAGACATTTCACGTCTCAATTTCCTACATGCTGAGCATTCCTTGTTCAGCAAAAGTTAACCCGCTCTTATGGAAAAAACTGGCTCAAAATTTGCCAAATAAAACATTTGAGCCCCACAAATTCCTTACAGGTTACACTTACAGGCAACTCATCTTTTAATAACAGTCACCTGTCTCCGATCTTTTACACCTGGTTTAAACATGGCCTCTGCGCGCTTGCACATTTTGTAGATCTGAACAAGAAGTCAGTATGCACCCTCCGGATATTGCAGGAAAAATACCCCCGTTTCCTTCTCTTTGCATATTCTCAGGCCAAGTGCTTCATTGTCAAATACACACGTTCACTTTATGATGCTGAATGGGACTCAGCATTCTATCTAGTTCTTCAAGTAATTCAAACGTTGCAGCTATCACAGCGGACTTGCCACAGATTTCAGTTTTTGCATTGCAAATGCTGAAATCAGCAGTGAAATTCCGCAATGTAATGAGCATGCTGCGGAGGGAAAATTCTGAAATGCAGCCTAATTTCCGCACAGTTATTTTACGCAATGTCTGAACTAAGTTTTCTGAAAATGTATAGAAACAAATGTAAAAAACGGCTGCTGCAGAATTCCACTGCGGACTGTCCGCAGCGGAATTCAACAGCAATTCCACCACGTCTGAACGCGTCCTTAGTTTAGAAAATAGTGTACGCAATTTTGTGACATACTGCATGTATCATTCAATTACATCAGTTAATGTAGCAGTGTTATACCATCAATAGCCACAATATATATAGATCTGGCTCATTGCATATTAACAGATTAGATGTATGTGATTTTCCATAAATTTTGCTGTTTGGATTGTCTTATTGTATCTTAACATGTCAATGACCAATTTGTTTTTTAGATTCTTCCTTCTACAATTGGTCTGATTCAGACTCACATCAAGCGTGTACACATCAACATTTAAATTATTTGATGTTGTAAGTTTAAATACACATTGGATACAGTTACAAACAAATTGTGTTAAAATAAACTAAAAATCAGTTACCTTTTTAGAGCGAACTTCAAATAGAATTAAATATCAAAATTCCCATAGGCGATCTCTGTAGTATATGTAAGAACTGTAAAGAAGAAAGTAATTCAGATCTAAAGACTTATTCTCATCAGTATTTACTATTCCTTAATGTGCCTTTAGGGTTTAATTTTTCATCTTTAATTATTTTTCTCTTAAATGTATGAAAAAAAGGTAGGTGTTGGCCAAATGCTCCACAATTTAAATAAAATAATCAATATGCTGTATATACCATATATATAATCTTTTCAATCAATTTTGAAATAGATAAAACTGTCTGTTTATATAGTGATAAGGAAATCTTGAACAAACTATCTTGTCTCACGGTTAAAGTAAATAAAAAATTTATTTAAAAGGTAAAGTTACAATAATAAGAAAGCGAAGTAAGAATTAAGAAAAACATGACCATGGAGATCCTCTCAAAAGTTAGACAAAAGATCTAAAGATTGGCTTTTAGATTAACCTTTTAAAGGCCATTTCTGGCTAACTACCATTAACCCCTTCCCGACATCCGCCGTATATATACAGCGCTGTCAGGAAGGTGTTCCCGCAAACCGCAGTACAGTTATGTCGCAGTGATGGTGCGGGCTCAGAAGCAGAGCAGGTACCATCACCGTGGGGTGACAGCTGTATTATACATCTGGTACGCTCTTGTAACTGCCAGGACCGGAGCTATTCTCCGATCCGGCTGATTAACCCCTCAGATGCTGCGCTCAATAGAGCGCAGCATCTGATGGGTTTTAACCTATGGAAATCGGAGGCCAAACAAACAGCGTACGAGTCTGCCTTGTACGGGAGCCGATGAGGACCCGCCTGCGTGTCCTCATAGGTTTGCTGTCAGTGAATAACTGACAGCGCTAATACACTGCACTACATATGTAGTGCAGTGTATTAAAGTAGCGATCGGGGCATCAGGCCCTCAAGTGCCCTAGTGGGACAATTTAAAAAAGTAAGAAAAAGTTAATAAAAATGTCGTCAAACAATAAAAACACACAAGTTTCAAGTAAAAAAAAAAAAAAGCTAAACTGCATTTTTTCCCATAGTAAGACTTTTATTATGTGAAAAAACGTAAAAAATAAAAAAAAACTATACATGATTGGTATCGCCGTATCCGTAACGACCCAAACTATAAAACTATTATGGAATTTATTCCGCACGGTGAACGCCGTAAAAAAAAACATGAAAAACAATGCCAGAATCTTTGTTTTTAGGTCACATCTCCTCAAAAAAAATGCTATAAAAAGTAATCAAAAAGTCACATTTACTCCAAAATAATACCAATAAAAACGACAATCCGTCCCAAAAAAAAATAATCCCTGACACAGCTTTGTTCACCCAAAAATAAAAAAGTTATGGGTCTTAGAATATGGCGACACAGAAAACAAATGGTTTTAAACAAAAAGGTAATTTTGTTGTGCAAACGCTGCAATACATAAAAAAAACTATATCAATTTGGTATCGCCGTAACCACATCGACCCGCAGAATAAAGTTAACATGTCATATATGGCGCACTGTGGATGCCGGAAAAAACCCCAATAAAAACCTATTCCAGAATTGCTTGTTGCTGGTAATTTCCTATACCAAAAATGAAATAAAAAGTGATCAAAAAGTTATATGTGTTCCAAAATGGTACCAACAAAATCTACAGCTTGTCTCATAAAAAACGAGCCCGCACACTGCTCAATCAACTGAAAAATAAAAAAGTTATGGCACTAATAATGCGAAATTTCCTTATTTTTGAAAGAAAAGCACAGTTTTTTTCAATGAAGATAACATTAAATTAATCAGAAATACACTCTATACATTGTTAATGTGCTAAATGACTATTCTAACTGCAAACGTCTGGTTTTTAATGCAAAATTTCCCAAACTACAAAGGAGAAAAAGTCCCTAAAAGTTGCAGAGCGTTACAAAAGGGGATAAGAAAGAATACAGCTTATCAGTGCGACACTGGCCTGTGCATAACAGATTTCTTCACAGCGTAACACACATCTATGGATAATTGTATTATTTACCCCATTATTATACCCTCTAATTATGCCCTGATGTGCTCTGCACAGATTACATATGCCCCCACATTATAAACTGAAATACCCGCAAAATCTAAAACAAAACTACCAAGCAAAATCCATGCTCAAAATGGCGGTCTTTCCCTTCTTAGCCCTGCAGTGTGCCCAAACAGCAATTTATGTCCACAAGTAAGGCATTACCATACCCGGGAGAGCCCGCTTAACAATTTATGGGGTAAGATTCTCCAGTGGCACAAGCTGGGCACAACATATTGTGCGGTGAATAGGCATATCAGTGGAAAAATTGCAATTTTCACTTTGCACCATCCACCTCGTATTAATTTCGGAAAAACACCTGTGGAGTCTAATCCCTTTAGGGGTGTAGTTTGGTACATCAGGGGTTTCGCAAATGCAACATACTGTCCGCAAACCATTCCAGCAAAATCTACGCTCCAAAAGTTAAATACCGCTCCTTTTCTTCTGAATTATCCCATATATGTAAACAGACGTTTATAACCACATATGGGGTGTTACTGTACTTGGGAGAAATTGCTTTACAAATATTGGGGTGCTTTTTCTTATTTATTCCTTGTAAAAATGATCTAAATCTACATCTTATTGGAAAAAATTAAATTTTTCATTTACCTGGCTTAATTCTAATTAATTCAGCAAAAGACCCTATGGGATCAAAATGTTCACTATACCCCTAAATGATTCCTCAGGGGGTGCAGTTTCCCAAATGGAGTCACTTGTGGGGTGTTTCCACTGTACTAGTACTACAGGGGCTCAGCAAATGTGACATGGTGCCCAGAAACCATTCCAAAATCCAAATAGTGCGCCTTCCATTCTGAGCCCTACCGTGTGTCCAAATAGCAGTTTATGACCACATATCGGTTATTGTTTTACTCTGGAGAAATTTCTTTACAAATGTTGTGGTGCTTTTTCTCCTTCAGTCCTTGTGGAAATGAAACCTAAATTTTCTTTGAAAAAATGTAGAATTTTTACGGCCTACTTCCAATAAGTTCTGTAAAACACCTGTGGGGTTAAAATGCTCACTATACCCCCTAGATAATTTCCTCAAGGGGTGTAGTTTCCAAAATGGGGTCACTTGTTGGGGTTTCCACTGTTTTGTCCCCTCAGGTGCTTTGCAAATGCGACATGGCCTCCGCAAATCATTCCTGCTAAATTTGAGTTCTAAAATTCAAATGGTGCTCTTTACCTTCTAAACCCTGCCTTGTGTCCAAACAGCTGTTTATGACCACATATTGGGTATTGTTTTACTCTGGAGAAATTTCTTTACAAATGTTGTGGTGCTTTTTCTCCAGTCCTTTTGGAAATGAAAAAAAATTAGCTAAACCTACATTTTATTTGAAAAAATGTAGATTTTTATTTTCATGGTGACGCGTCCCTCTCTTGACATCCAGCCCGACATCCCTGGATGACGCGACAGTCCATGTGACCGCTGCAGCATGTGATTGGCCTGTGATTAGCTGCAGCGGTCACATTGGCTAAAACGTCATCCAGGGATGTCGAGAGGGACGCGTCACCAAGGCAACAGCCGGGAGACCGGACTGGAGGAAGAAGCAGGAAGTTCTCGGTAAGTACGAACGTATTTTTTATTTTTTTTACAGGTTGCTCTATATTGTGATCGGAATTCACTGTCCAGGGTGCTGAAAGAGTTACTGCCAATCAGTTAACTCTTTCAGCACCCTGGACAGTGACTATTTACTGACGTCGCCTAGCAACGCTGCCGGGTGCACACATGTAGCCACCCGTCATTACGGGAGCTCCATAGACCTCTATTGGCTGTCCGTGTCGTTATCACGGCCACGATTTTTATGGGCTTTCTTGAATTACAGGTTCGGTCCGAACTGGTTTGGTCCGAATCAAACTTTTTCATGAAATTCGGCGTACCAGCCGAACCGAACTTATCATAAGTTCGCTCATCTCTAATTATCATGTACAGTGAGCAGAACATCTAAAGATTTTTCATCATTACTAGCATGTTTGGGTCTTCCGGATCTTGGTGCGTCTTTTTTTTTTTTTTAATTTAATTTTTTATTGTTATTTTTCAGCA
Organism: Rhinoderma darwinii; assembly: GCF_050947455.1. NCBI lineage: Eukaryota > Metazoa > Chordata > Amphibia > Anura > Rhinodermatidae > Rhinoderma > Rhinoderma darwinii. Next base: position 190,953,466 of record NC_134687.1, on the reverse strand, counting down.
AAACAAACATATAGGAAAAAAAACAAATTAGTTTTAACATACATATCTAGTACACTTTTTTGTCTTATCCACTATTCAACCAGTACAATAAAAGAGGAGAAAGAAAAAAAGAAAAAGAAAAAGAAGAGAAAACAAAAGAGAAAGAATGCAAAATACAAGCAAGGCAGTTATAAATTTTTCCCCGAAAATTTGCCTAAGTTTTAGGCTGCATAAATAATAATAATATGGGACTTTGTCTTTGTCATCTACTATAGGTCTATAATCTTTTTTTTTTATTTTTTTTTCCTTCCTTTTTTTCCTTTTAGTTTTTACATTACTTAAAACCTTATAGCTATGTCCTAATGACCTTACAATAATCTATTAGGAAAAGCTTCCATTACTTATAACTTAAGAAGGATATGATCTTAAAATATTATAATCTGACCATAACGTCCAGTTACTTAAGAATTTTCCATATAAATTAGAACGAACCGCTACCATTTTTTTCCATGGTATAATCAAATTGAACCAGATTTGTCAACTCGGTTATAGTGATAGGGTCTGAAGATTTCCAAGACCTGGCTATCAACAGTCTAGCTGCAAGAATAACATGTCCCGTTATACACCTTAGGTCTCTAGGGATGTCAACCAGACCGATAAAACACAGCGCCAATGCAGGGGAGGGGCATAGTGTGTGCCGCAGGATGGATGACAAAAATACAAAAGTAGCTTTCCAGAAGCTAAAGACTAAAGGGCAGGTCCACCACACATGCATATAATCACCTAGCATGCCACAATTTCTCCAACAAAAGGGAGAGTAAGAGGAATTAAATTTAGTCAACATTGTTGGAGTTCTATACCATCTAAGCAGTATTTTATGTGCTGTTTCTCTATGACTCTCTCCTTTAGAGATTTTAGTAGTCCAATTCATCGCCTGGTGCCATTCTGCTAGGGTGATGGTCATATTCAGATTGAGCAAATACCCTGGTTTAGTTAATCTCTGAGAGTTAGAAATTGAAGAATAAAACCAAGAAATGCACTTTATTTTAGGCACAGCGGAGTTAAAAGCCACAAATGCACTTTTGGGGAATATTCGCTCATCCAGGTTCCTACTGCTTAGAATATGACTGATCTGAAAATATTTATACAGGTCGTGGGTAGATATACCATATATTTCAACCAATTTATTAAAGGGCAACATTCCCTTTGATTCGTAAAGGGAACCAATCGTAGCTGCCCCTGCTGCTTCCCATTTTAGTACATTTAAATCCGGCATGAAAGAAGAGAGATACCAGAGGGGTAATAACCGGAGGGGGTGACAGTCAGTCTTAGGGGTAAGTGATATTAAATATTGCCAAGAGGCTATAGAAGCAACAATAGAGAGCATATTTATATTCTTATACAAACGCTTAGAGCTATCTAATGACAATAGAGACATTAGATGAGCCCCCAGTGTAGCCCTCTCGATTTCTACCCATTTGAGGTCATTATGCCTACCCCACCAATGATACATCTGACTTAAGACCGTAGAGCGAAAATAACGCCCAATATCAGGTACCCCCATCCCCCCTGAAGACCAAGGACGGGACATGGTAGAAAATCGAATCCTAGGTTTTTTACCAGCCCGTATGAAGTCCGTAAGCAACTTTTGAAGTTTCGAGAGGCAGTTAATAGGAAGTGGAATAGTTACTGTACGGAATACATATAATATTATGGGCAGAATCATCATCTTAACAATAGCAATTTTCCCAGCCCAAGAGATTATTGGTTTGGCGAAACTATCCGCTAATTTTGATACCTTAACTAAAAGCGGAACATAGTTCTTGGAAAATAATGTCGAGCTCGAACTTGTAATACAAGTACCTAGGTATATGATACTCTCTTCATTCCACTCAAAGGGAAAGTGTGCAATTAAAGCGGTTTTCATTACCTGGTCTAATCCAATCCCCATCATTTTAGACTTATTTGAGTTAATTTTATAATATGAAATTCTACTTTATTTAATTCTATTTTATGTTAAGTCTTATTGCTTCTGCTAAAGGTTCCATTGCTAACGCAAACACGATTGGAGAAAGTGGGCAACCTTGACAAGTGCCGTTCGTTATTAAAAAAGGGTCAGAGAGAAACCCAGCGGAAAGAACTCTTGCCGAGGGGGACGAATATAGTGCCAGTATTGACGATTTCCCTCGTCCCATCAAGCCAAAATGTTCAAGAAGTTGGGACATGTAACCCCAGTGTACTCTATCGAACGCCTTCTCCGCATCTAAGGAAAGAAGCAGAGAAGGCGTTCTCGAGGTCTCCGCGCACTGGATTTAATTCATAAACCGCCGGGTTCCATCAGAGACCCGTCGACCCGCCACAAAGCCAACTTGGTCAGAACTAATCAAATGGGGGATAATCTGATACAGTCTTTGTGAGAGCATTTTTGCATATATTTTAATGTCTGTATTTAAAAGAGAAATTGGTCTAAAATTAACTGGGGACGTAGGGTCCTTATCTGGCTTGGGGAGAGTAACTACAGTGGCCAAAAGCATTTCCATAGGGAAAGCACCCTCCTGTGCTGCTTTGTTAAATATCTGCACTAGATGGGGAACTAAAATTTATGAATATTCTCTATAATAATTATTTGTGTAACCATCTGGACCTGGAGCTTTATAAAGTTTCAGCAATTATATGGCTTTAAGTACCTCGGACTCAGAGAAGGGAGCCGATATAGCTGCGAGTTGAGGCTGGGAAACTTGAGGCAATGGAACTTTAAGGAGAAAATCTGTAATATCCGACTGTGAAGGCTGGTAAGTATTATCATCCATATGTAAATTATAGAGATTATTATAGTAAGTTCGAAACTGACCAGCTATCAGCCTAAGATCTATTATTTTATTACCCTGTTTACCAATAAGGTGGGTAAGGCGGGAACGTGGGGTAAGCTGTTTTATCCTTTTGGCCAGAAAAGCGCCCGCTCTGTTGTTATGTACGTAGGTATTCATTTGTAAGCGTTTAAGATGAATATCGTGTTGAGTTGCCAACAGTGACTGCAGTGACAAACGCAGGGACCTCAGTTCAGAAGAATATGCCGGTGTGGGTGTAGCTTTATTTTTGACGTTTATAACGGTTATCTGTTTATTAATATTGAAGATCTCTTTTTCTCTTTTCCTCTTAGCCTGGGAACAAGCTTTAATGAAAAGCCCTCTCATAAATGCTTTGTGCGTATTCCAAACTGTAAAAGGGCAGGGAACTGAACCCACATTTACTTCAAAGAAAAGAGACAATTCATTAGACAGTTTTGTACATGGTCAGGGTGTTGGAGTATATAGTCATTTAAGCGCCATTGAGACGGGTATGGAAGCAACATTTTTTCCTCTATATAGAGCGAGATTGGTGCATGATCGGACAAGGTTATCTGTCCAGTTTCCGAGGTTTTGGATTGTAAAAGTACCAACAGAGTCAAGACCCACTATGCTTGCTGTCAGTGAGTAGCTGACAGTTCTAATACACTGCACTACGCATGTAGTGCAGTGTATTAGAATAGCGATCAGGGCCTCCTGCCCTCAAGTCCCCTAGTGGGACAAAGTAAAAAAGTAAAAAAAAAGTAAAAAAAAGTTGTGTAAAAATAAGAAAATAAAAGATTTAAAAGTAATAAAAGTACAAATCCCCCCTTTTCCCTTATCAGTCTTTATTATTAAAATAAATAAACAAATAAACTATACATAATTGGTATCGCCGCGTCCGTAACGGCCTGAACTACAAAATTATTTTGTTATTTATCCCACGCGGTGAACGCCGTAAAAAATAATAATAATAAACCGTACCAGAATCACTATTTTTTGGTCACTTCACCGCCTAAAAAATGGAATAAAAAGAGATCAAAAAGTCACATGTACCTAAAAATGGTACTGATTGAAACTACAGTTCGTTACGCAAAAAATAAGTCCTCGCACGGCTTTTTTGAAGGAAAAATAAAAACGTTCTGGCGCTTAGAATAAGGCAACACAAAAAGTAAATGATTTATTACAACAAGTATTTTATTCTGCAAACGCCATAAGACATAAAAAAAATATAAACATCTGGTACCGCCGTAATCATATCGCCCCGCAGAATGAAGTGAATGTGTCATTTATAGCGCACGGTGAACGCTGTAAAAAAAATAGAACAAAAAAACAATAGTAGAATTGCGGTTTTTTAGTCACCGCGCCACATAAAAATAGAATAAAAACTGATCAAAAAGCCGCATGCACCCCAAGAAAACTACAATGGATTCCACAAGGGGTCTAGTTTCCAAAATGGGGTCACTTTTGAGGGGTTTTCACTGTTTTGGCACCACAAGACCTCTTCAAACCGGACATGGTGCCTAATAAAAAAGAGGCCTCAAAATCCACGAGGTGCTCCTTTGCTTCGGAGGCCGATGCTTCAGTCCATTACCGCACTAGGGCCACATGTGGGATATTTCTCAAAACTGCAGAATCTGGGCAATAAATTTTGAGTTGTGTTTCTCTGGTAAAACCTTTTGGGTTATAAAAAAAATGGTATAAAAAGGATTTTCTGACAAAAAAAAATAAAAAATTCAATTTCACCTCTACTTTGCTCTAAATTTCTGTGAAACACCTAAAGGGTTCATAAACTTTCTAAATGCTGTTGTGAATACTTTGAGGGGTCTAGTTTCTAAAAAGGGGTGTTTGATAGGGGTTTCTAATATATGGGCCCCTCAAAGCAACTTCAGAACTGAACTAGAACCTAAAAAAATAAATAAATTAGGCAATACTTTGCTTCTTACATTATACTGATAATGAGCCGTGCCCACCCCGAGATGACCCCAGTTTTAACCGTTTGTATAAACTGAGACCCCTATTAGACCGTTTCGGTGCCCGGTTTTCCCAAGCATACACCACCGAGACGTGTATTTCTATTGATGAGTCCCTGGTACATTTTAAACGGAGGCTTCAATTCCGCCAGTACCTGCCGAGTAAGAGGGCAAGGTATGGCGTGAAGATGTATAAGCTGTGCGAGAGGGCATCAGGGTATACCTACAAATTTAGGATATATGAAGGGAAGGACAGCAGTATTCAGCCCCAGCACCACCTCTACCTGGATAATTTTTATATCAGCGTCCCGCTCTTCAAGTGCCTCGCTTCCAGAAGTCCTGCGGCATGCGGCACTGCTAGAAGAAATCTGAGAGGCCTCCCTAAGACTCTGCTTGGGCAAACACTCAGAAGGGGTGAGAGCAGGGCACAATCTAGAAGCAACATATTGTGTGTCAAGTACAAGGACAAGATAGATGTCACACCAGTACCCATGTACCAGTACGAGGTACCAGTACAGAGACCCCCAAACCAGACTGCATCCTGGACTACAATAGGTACATGGGAGGGGTGGACTTGTCAGATCAAGTCCTGAAGCCCTACAGCGCCATGCGGTGTGGTATAAGAAGCTGGTCGTGCACATCATACCGAAAAGTTCCCCAAACTGGCAAGAAGGGAAAAAAATCAGAGGTGCAAAGTCTGCTATAAGAGGGTGATAAGGGAGGACACGATATATCAATGTGACACGCGTCCCGAAAAATTAAGGCTCTGTATGAAAGTGTTTTAAAATGTATCATACATCCCTTTATTTTTAATATACCCCAGTTTTACTTACCCCGATGCCCTCCACACATCTTATCCCCCTCGTCTTTCCCCTCTGAGCACCGCTGTGTGCCCAGGCAGCTGATAACAGCCACATGTAGGGTATTGCCATACCCGGGAGAACCCACATTACAGTTTATGGGGTGTATGTCTCCGGTCAAAATGCTCACTACACCTCTAGATGAATGCCTCAAGGGTGTAGTTTTTAAAATGGGGTTACTTCTTGGGGGTTTCAACTGTACTGGTACCTCAGGGACTTCTGCATACATGACTTAGCACCATGAAATCCCCAGTAGGCAAAATGGTGGTCCTTTCCTTTTGCGTCTCCCCATGGGCCCAAACGGCAGTTTATCACCACAACTGGGATATTGCCGCACTCAGGACAAATTGGGCAACAAAATGGGGTATTTTATTCCTTGTGAAAATAAGAAATTTTTAGCCAAAACGACATCTCATTGGAAAAAATTACATTTTTGTCAATTCACAGCCCATTTCAAATAAATTCTGTGAAACAACTATGGGGTCTAAATGGTCACAACACTCATAAATGAATTCCTTGGGGGGTGTAGTTTCCAAAATGGGGTCACTTCTGGTGGGTTTCCATTGCTTTGATACCTCTGGGGCTCTGCAAATACCACATGGCACCCGAAAACCAATCCAGCAAATCTGGACTCCAAAGAACACACAGCGCTCCTTTCCTTCTGGGCTCTCCCATGGGCCCAAACGGAAGTTTATCACCACAAATAGGGTATTGCTGCACTCAGGAGAAATTGGGCAACAAAATGTAGTATTTTATTCCTTGTGAAAATAAGACATTTTGAGCCAAAGCTACATCTTATTGGAAAAAATTACATTTTATTTAATTCACAGCCAAATTCAAATAAATTCTGTGTAGAAACTGTGGGGTCTAAATGGTCACAACACCCATAAATGAATTCCTTGAGGGGTGTAGTTTCCAAAATGGGGTCACTTCTGGTGGGTTTCCATTGCTTTGATACCTTTGGGGTTTTGCAAATGCGACATGGCACCGAAAACCAATCCAGCAAAATCTGCACTCCAAAGAACACACAGTGCTCCTTCCGTTCTGAGGCCTCCCATGGGCCCAAACGGCAGTTTATCGCCACAAGTGGGGTATTGCTGCATTCAGGAGAAATTGGGCAACAAAATGACGTTTTTTGTTTCCTGTGAAAATAAGAAATGTTGATGAAAAATTACATTTTATTGGAAAAAATGCATTTATTTAATTTCACAGCCCAATTCAAATACGTGCCGAGTAAAAACCGTAGGGTAAAAATGGTAACAACAACCATAAATTAATTCCTTGAGGGGTGTAGTTTCCAAAATGGGGTCACTTTTGGGGGATTCCCACTGTTTTGGCACCTCAACACCTTTTCAAACCTGGCATGCTGCCTAAAATATATTCTAATAAAAAAGAGGCCTCAAAATGCACTAGGTGCTTCTTTGCTTCTGGGGCTTGTGTTTTAGTCCACGAGCGCACTAGAGCCACATGTGGGACATTTATAAAAACCGCAGAATCTGGACAATACATATTTAGTAGTCTTTCTCTGGTAAAACCTTCTGTGATACAGAAAAAAATGGAATAAAATTGAAATTCAGCAAGAAAAATGAAATTTGCAAATTTCACATCCACTTTGATTTAATTCCTGTGAAATGCATAAAGGGTTAAAAAAAACTTGTAAATGCTGTTTTGAATACTTTAAAGGGTCTAGTTTTTAAAATGGGGTGTTTTATGGGGGTTTCTAATACATAGGCCCCTCAAAGCCACTTTAGAACCGAACAGGTACCTTAAAAAAAAGGCTTTTGAAATTTTCTTAAAAATATGAGAAATTGCTGTTTATGTTCTAAGCCTTGTAACGTCCAAGAAAAATAAAAGAATGTTCAAAAAATGATGCCAATCTAAAGTAGACATATGGGAAATGTGAACTAGTAACTATCTTTGGTGGTATAACCATCTGTTTTACAAGCAGATGCATTTAAATTCAGAAAAATGCTATTTTTTCTAAATTTTGCAATTTTTCACAAATAAACACTGAATATATCGACCAAATTTTACCACTACCATGAAGCCCAAAGTGTCATGAGAAAACAATCTCAGAATCACTTGGATAGGTTTAAGCATTCCGATGTTATTACCACATAAAGTGAAATATGTCAGATTTGAAAAATGAGCTCTGAGCCTTAAGGCCCAAACTAGGCTGCATCCTTAATGGGTTAAAGCCCAACTGCCACGCTATTAGCTAAGATCAGAGAAAACTCAGATACCAAAGCTCCGTTTGCCATCCCCTTGTCAGCCCTAGCATTACGATCGCTGGGGCTGACAGTTGTAAAATGGCAGCCTGGGGCCTAATAAAGTATAAAATCATAATATAATGTCATATATATATATATATATAACATTATACTATAGTTAAAAAATATGAATTCAAAGTAAAAATACTCTGTCTAAAAATGTTTTAAAAAATTTAATAGAGATTATGATTACAAAACACGTAAAAATTAGATACAATAAATATGATTAATTTTGTTTTTTAAATGTTTTATGTAATAAAATTCAATAAACAGTTAAATATATACAGTGGATCAGTATAAATATATTTTGCCATCTATTATAATAAACGATAAACAGCATAAAGAATAACAAAAAAACAATAACAATGTAATTCTAATAAAAAATATTTTCATTAAATGCTACCATATATGTAGTCAAGATTAATGCCTCAAAAATATACAACTTGTTTTGCATTCTTGTATGTTTACAAATAAAAAAGGTTTGGCTAATGGAATGCGAGGAAACAAAAAATAAAAAGTTCACTTGGTCCTTAACCCCTTCCCGCTCCTTGACGTACTATTACGTCATGGCAGCTCTATCGTTCGCGCTCCATGCCGTAATAGTACGTCTTGCAGTTAGAACAGCGGTGCGCGCGCCCGGCGCGTTCATGCGCTGTGATAGCTGCTGTTTCTGACAGCAGGCTATCACGGCATAATGGGACGGGACCATTTACTATGGTCCCGCCTCGCCGATCGCCGCTATTGGCTAGTCAGTGAGTAACTAGCCAATAGCAGCGATCGGTCTCATTCAGCACAGCAGTGCTCGAGCCCGGCGTTCCTGAGCTGTGATAGCTGCTGTTTCTGACAGCATGCTATCACAGCATAATGGGCCGGGACCATTTACTATGGTCCCGCCTCGCCGATCGCCGCTATTGGCTAGTCAGTGAGTAACTAGCCAATAGCAGCGATCATTCTCGTCACTTCCTCTCTCTGACCTCACATCCTGCTGCAACCGCCCTGAACGCCCTGTTGGAGTTAGCGAGGCGTTGAGATCGGTTGTGAGCAGAGAGTCAGAGAGAAAAGAAGTGAAAAAAAGTGAAAAAAAGTTTCTAAAACAACGTTTTTTTTGCTTCCCACCACCCCATCCACTACCCACTCCTGTTCCCTTCCTCTGAGTTCTACCCACGTTTTTTGGTCAGTGATCTCCTATCACTGACCACTTTTCAGTCTTCAGGACCACATTTCTTGGTCCCTGGGGATTTTTTTTTCATTTTTTTCTATATAAAACATAAAACAAAAAAAAAAATATAAAAAGAAAAAAAAGAAACAAAAAAAAATAGTTAGTTTAGCCAATTTTGAAAATTTAACTGGTTAGTTTAGTATTAGCCCCTTCCCGCTCCTTGACGTACTATTACGTCATGGCAGCTCTATCGTTCGCGCTCCATGCCGTAATAGTACGTCTTGCAGTTAGAACAGCGGTGCGCGCGCCCGGCGCGTTCATGCGCTGTGATAGCTGCTGTTTCTGACAGCAGGCTATCACGGCATAATGGGACGGGACCATTTACTATGGTCCCGCCTCGCCGATCGCCGCTATTGGCTAGTCAGTGAGTAACTAGCCAATAGCAGCGATCGGTCTCATTCAGCACAGCAGTGCTCGAGCCCGGCGTTCCTGAGCTGTGATAGCTGCTGTTTCTGACAGCATGCTATCACAGCATAATGGGCCGGGACCATTTACTATGGTCCCGCCTCGCCGATCGCCGCTATTGGCTAGTCAGTGAGTAACTAGCCAATAGCAGCGATCGGTCTCATTCAGCACAGCAGTGCTCGAGCCCGGCGTTCCTGAGCTGTGATAGCTGCTGTTTCTGACAGCATGCTATCACAGCATAATGGGCCGGGACCATTTACTATGGTCCCGCCTCGCCGATCGCCGCTATTGGCTAGTCAGTGAGTAACTAGCCAATAGCAGCGATCATTCTCGTCACTTCCTCTCTCTGACCTCACATCCTGCTGCAACCGCCCTGAACGCCCTGTTGGAGTTAGCGAGGCGTTGAGATCGGTTGTGAGCAGAGAGTCAGAGAGAAAAGAAGTGAAAAAAAGTGAAAAAAAGTTTCTAAAACAACGTTTTTTTTGCTTCCCACCACCCCATCCACTACCCACTCCTGTTCCCTTCCTCTTTGAGTTCTACCCACGTTTTTTGGTCAGTGATCTCCTATCACTGACCACTTTTCAGTCTTCAGGACCACATTTCTTGGTCCCTGGGGATTTTTTTTTCATTTTTTTCTATATAAAACATAAAACAAAAAAAAAAATATAAAAAGAAAAAAAAGAAACAAAAAAAAATAGTTAGTTTAGCCAATTTTGAAAATTTAACTGGTTAGTTTAGTATTAGGGTTAGTTAGTGTCAGGGAACCGTCAAAAAGCGTAGTTAGGTATAGTGTCAGGGAATTTAGCGTCAGGAATCGGTCACCGTAGATAGGCTTAGCGTTAGGGATCCATCACCGTAGTTAGGTTTAGCGTCAGGGAAGCTCGGAATAATTAGATAGGTTTAGTGTCAGGCACCCGTCACCGTAGTTAGGTTTAGTGTCAGGGAAGCTTGAAATAATCTAGATAGGTTTAGTGTCAGGGAATCGTCGCCGTAGTTAGGTTTAGCGTTAGGGAAGTCCACATAAAATTTAGTTAGGTTTAGTGTTAGGAACCCTCGCCCTAGTTAGCTTTAGTGTCAGGGAAGTCCACTTGCTCTCTAAAAACAAAACACACATTTGTGCTAGTTGTGCTATCCTATTGCTCCCAGTTAGGGATTTATTTTTTTGCAGTATATAAATTTTGTCTTCGCACAACAAGCATGTCCCAACGGACATTTACTGCTGAAGAGGCGTATGCATTTCTGGCCTCCGACACAGACTCGTCGGATGGCGATACAGTATTTTATTTGTCTACCTCCTCATCCAGCGATGAAGAGGAGGGACCCCCTAGGAGACGCCCCAGGACCACCACCATAGTAGAAATCCCTGAGAGAAGTGACCCCACAACAAGTGATACCCCTGAGCGAAGTGACCCCATTTGGACACCCACACCAGACCATTATGAACCCCAAATCCCTGAGTACACGGGCAGCCCAGGCATCAAATTTAACACGGCAGGGTTCAGTGAGATGGACTTTTTCAAGTTCTTCTTCACTGATAACTTTATAGAGCTAATGGTCACCCAGACTAATTTATATGCCCAACAGTATATCACCAAGAACCCCAACTCATTTTATGCCCAATCCCAGAGGTGGACTCCTGTAAACGCAGCAGAGTTGGGCAAGTTCTGGGGACTGCTCTTGAACATGGGGCTTCTAAAAAAGCCATCCATTAGGACCTACTGGAGCACGGACATCCTATACCACACCCCGATGTACCGTATGGCCATGTCCAGGATGCGTTATGAGGCAATACTTCGCTTCCTACATTATGCCGATAATGAGCAGTGCCCACCCCGAGATGACCCCAGTTTTGACCGTTTATATAAACTGAGACCCCTATTAGACCATTTCAGTGCCCGGTTTGCCCAAGCATACACCCCCGAGAAGTGTATTTCCATTGATGAGTCCCTGGTACATTTTAAAGGGAGGCTTCAATTCCGCCAATACCTGCCAAGTAAGAGGGCAAGGTATGGCGTGAAGTTGTATAAGCTGTGCGAGAGTGCATCAGGGTATACATATAAATTCAGGATATATGAAGGGAAGGACAGCAGTATTCAGCCCCCAGAATGCCCCCCCTTACTGGGAATTAACGCAAAAATTGTGTGGGATTTGGTGCACCCACTGCTGGACCAGGGTTACCACCTCTACCTGGATAATTTTTATACCAGCGTCCCGCTCTTCAAGTGCCTCGCTTCCAGAAGGACTGCGGCATGCGGCACTGCTAGAAAAAATCTTAGAGGCCTCCCTAAAACACTGCTTGGGCAAACACTCAGAAGGGGTGAGAGCAGGGCACATTCTAGTAGCAACATATTGTGTGTCAAGTACAAGGACAAGAGAGATGTCCTTGTATTGACAACAATACATGGCCACACCAGTACCCATGTACCTGTACGAGGTACCAGTACAGAGACCCCCAAACCAGATTGCATCCTGGACTACAATAGGTACATGGGAGGGGTGGACTTGTCAGATCAAGTCCTGAAGCCCTACAGCGCTACGCGGAAATCGAGGGTGTGGTATAAGAAGCTGGCCGTGCACATCATACAGATGGCATTGTACAATGCGTACGTGCTACGTCGATGTGCAGGCCAGAGGGGAACTTTCCTGGAATTTCAAGAGGTGGTTATAAAGAACCTAATTTTTGGCGACCAGGAAGGAGGGGCACCCAGTACTTCTGGAAGCGAGGCCACACGCATCGTACCAGGGCAACACTTTCCAGGAGAAGTTCCCCAAACTGGCAAGAAGGGAAAAAGTCAAAAGAGGTGCAAAGTGTGCTATAAGAGGGGGATAAGGAAGGACACAACATACCAATGCGACACGTGTCCCGAAAAACCAGGGCTCTGTATGAAAGATTGTTTTAAAATTTACCATACATCCCTTGATTTTTAATTTACCCTGATGCACTCCGCACAGCTTATCCCCCTCATCTTTCCCTTTTGAGCCCTGCCATGTGCCCAAGCAGCAAATAACAGCCACATGTAGGGTATTGCCGTACCCGGGAGAACCCACATTACAATTTATGGGGTGTATGTCTCCGGTGGCACATGCTGGGCACAATATATCGGACACTGAAATGGCATATATGTATAGGAAATTGCAAATCTCACTTTGCACCATCTACTGCGCATTACCTTTTACACAATAACTGTTGGGTCAAAATGCTCACTACACTCTAGATGAATGTCTTAAGGGGTGTAGTTTTTAAAATGGGGTCACTTCTCGGGGGTTTCAACTGTACTGGTACCTCAGGGGTTCTGCCTACATGACTTAGCACCAGAAAAGCTCCAGTAGGCTAAATGGTGGTCCTTCCCTTCTGAGCCCTGTCGTGTGCCCAGGCAGCTAATAACAGCCACATGTAGGGTATTGCCGTACCCGGGAGAACCCACATTACAATTTATGGGGTGTATGTCTCCAGTGGCACATGCTGGGCACAATATATCAGACACTGAAATGGCATATATGCATAGGAAATTGCAAATCTCACTTTGCACCATCTGCTGCGCATTACCTTTTACACAATAACTGTGGGGTCAAAATGCTCACTACACCACTAGATGAATGTCTTAAGGGGTGTAGTTTTTAAAATGGGGTCACTTCTCGGGGGTTTCAACTGTACTGGTACCTCAGGGGTTCTGCCTACATGACTTAGCACCAGAAAAGCTCCAGTAGGCTAAATGGTGGTCCTTCCCTTCTGAGCCCTGTCGTGTGCCCAGGCAGCTAATAACAGCCACATGTAGGGTATTGCCGTACCCGGGAGAACCCACATTACAATTTATGGGGTGTATGTCTCCAGTGGCACATGCTGGGCACAATATATCAGACACTGAAATGGCATATATGCATAGGAAATTGCAAATCTCACTTTGCACCATCTGCTGCGCATTACCTTTTACACAATAACTGTGGGGTCAAAATGCTCACTACACCACTAGATGAATGTCTTAAGGGGTGTAGTTTTTAAAATGGGGTCACTTCTCGGGGGTTTCAACTGTACTGGTACCTCAGGGGTTCTGCCTACATGACTTAGCACCAGAAAAGCTCCAGTAGGCTAAATGGTGGTCCTTCCCTTCTGAGCCCTGTCGTGTGCCCAGGCAGCTAATAACAGCCACATGTAGGGTATTGCCGTACCCGGGAGAACCCACATTACAATTTATGGGGTGTATGTCTCCAGTGGCACATGCTGGGCACAATATATCAGACACTGAAATGGCATATATGCATAGGAAATTGCAAATCTCACTTTGCACCATCTGCTGCGCATTACCTTTTACACAATAACTGTGGGGTCAAAATGCTCACTACACCACTAGATGAATGTCTTAAGGGGTGTAGTTTTTAAAATGGGGTCACTTCTCGGGGGTTTCAACTGTACTGGTACCTCAGGGGTTCTGCCTACATGACTTAGCACCAGAAAAGCTCCAGTAGGCTAAATGGTGGTCCTTCCCTTCTGAGCCCTGTCGTGTGCCCAGGCAGCTAATAACAGCCACATGTAGGGTATTGCCGTACCCGGGAGAACCCACATTACAATTTATGGGGTGTATGTCTCCAGTGGCACATGCTGGGCACAATATATCAGACACTGAAATGGCATATATGCATAGGAAATTGCAAATCTCACTTTGCACCATCTGCTGCGCATTACCTTTTACACAATAACTGTGGGGTCAAAATGCTCACTACACCACTAGATGAATGTCTTAAGGGGTGTAGTTTTTAAAATGGGGTCACTTCTCGGGGGTTTCAACTGTACTGGTACCTCAGGGGTTCTGCCTACATGACTTAGCACCAGAAAAGCTCCAGTAGGCTAAATGGTGGTCCTTCCCTTCTGAGCCCTGTCGTGTGCCCAGGCAGCTAATAACAGCCACATGTAGGGTATTGCCGTACCCGGGAGAACCCACATTACAATTTATGGGGTGTATGTCTCCAGTGGCACATGCTGGGCACAATATATCAGACACTGAAATGGCATATATGCATAGGAAATTGCAAATCTCACTTTGCACCATCTGCTGCGCATTACCTTTTACACAATAACTGTGGGGTCAAAATGCTCACTACACCACTAGATGAATGTCTTAAGGGGTGTAGTTTTTAAAATGGGGTCACTTCTCGGGGGTTTCAACTGTACTGGTACCTCAGGGGTTCTGCCTACATGACTTAGCACCAGAAAAGCTCCAGTAGGCTAAATGGTGGTCCTTCCCTTCTGAGCCCTGTCGTGTGCCCAGGCAGCTAATAACAGCCACATGTAGGGTATTGCCGTACCCGGGAGAACCCACATTACAATTTATGGGGTGTATGTCTCCAGTGGCACATGCTGGGCACAATATATCAGACACTGAAATGGCATATATGCATAGGAAATTGCAAATCTCACTTTGCACCATCTGCTGCGCATTACCTTTTACACAATAACTGTGGGGTCAAAATGCTCACTACACCACTAGATGAATGTCTTAAGGGGTGTAGTTTTTAAAATGGGGTCACTTCTCGGGGGTTTTAACTGTACTGGTACCTCAGGGGCTTCTGCATACATGACTTAGCACAAGAAAAGCTCCAGTAGGCCAAATGGTGGTCCTTTCCTTCTGAGTCCTGCCATGGGCCCAAACATCAGTTTATCACCACAAATGGGGTATTGCCGCACTCAGGACAAATTGGGCAACAAAATGGGGTGTTTTATTCCTTGTGAAAATAAGAAATTTTGAACAAAAATTACATCTTAATGGAAAAAAATATCATTTTTTTAATTCACAGCCCAATTCAAATAGGTGCTGTGAAAAAACGGTGTGGTCAAAATGATAACAACAACCATAAATGAATTCCTTGAGGGGTCTAGTTTCCAAAATGGGGTCACTTCTGGTGGGTTTCCATTGCTTTCATACCTCAACACCTCTTCAAACCTGGCATGCTGCCTAAAATATATTCTAATAAAAAAGAGGCCTCAAAATGCACTAGGTGCTCCTTTGTTTCTGAGGCTTGTGTTTTATTCCACGAGCGCACTAGAGCCACATGTGGGACATTTCTAAAAACTGCAGAATCTGGACAATACATATTTAGTAGTATTTATCTGGTAAAATCTTCTGTGTTACAGAAAAAAATGGAATAATATTGAAATTCAGCAAGAAAAATGAAATTTGCAAATTTCACCTCCACATTGCTTTAATTCCTGTGAAATGCCTGAAGGGTTAAAAAACTTTCTAAATGCTGTTTTGAATACTTTGAGGGGTCTAGTTTTTAAAATGGGGTGTTTTATGGGGGTTTCTAATACATAGGCCCCTCAAAGCCACTTCAGAACTCAAGAGGTACCTTAAAAAAAAGGCTTTTGAAATTTTCTTAAAAATATGAGAAATTGCTGTTTATGTTCTAAGCCTTGTAACGTCCAAGAAAAATAAAAGAATGTTAAAAAAACGATGCCAATCTAAAGTAGACATATGGGAAATGTGAACTAGTAACTATTTTGGGTGGTATAACCGTCTGTTTTACAAGCAGATGCATTTAAATTCTGAAAAATGCAATTTTTTCAAAATTTTCTCTAAATTTTGCAATTTTTCACCAATAAACACTGAATATATCGACCAAATTTTACCACGAACATGAAGCCCAAAGTGTCACGAGAAAACAATCTCAGAATCGCTTGGATAGGTTTAAGCATTCCGACGTTATTACCACATAAAGTGAAATATGTCAGATTTGAAAAATGGGCTCTGAGCCTTAAGGCCCAAACTAGGCTGCGTCCTTAAGGGGTTAAGGGATTCATTTCTCAGGATGTAGGTATATCACAGATCATATAAATATATATGTATACCGAAATAGAAAAATAATAAACTTAGCTCTGGTATCACAACGTTGTAGTATTATTAAGAAAAGCTAATTATTGTATTCTTACCAATTAGGACAAATGGAATCTATTCTATTTGTAAAATTAGTTAAAAGGGAAACTCTGCTGAAAATAAAAGTCACCCATAGAAAATTATCACCTGTAATGATTATATCTGATGTCACTGCAGTCTCTTGTAGGTTTCTGAGTAATAAAATATTAAGCAGAATGTGCCTGATTGATTGCATAGCAACAATCTAGGAATGTATTGGATGAGATCCCCAAATCGTCCTAACCCTGTCTTCTCTGATGTGGCTACCTAAATCTTTTTCAAACGTCTTCCTGTTTCCTATAGATTAAATAAGGCTTTTTCTAACCAGTTCTCTATGTTTCATCCTGCAGTGGGCTTAAGTTTTCATACTGTCTGTAATCTGAATGCTTCTGTTTAGGGCACAGTCTGAAACCCCTCCTGTGCCATAAAGAAGCACTCCAGCAAAAAATGTTCTTGCCTATATAGGGCAGAATAGGTTATTATTAAAGAATAATAAGGAGTCTCTTTTTATGCCTTGTGTATACCTGTTTAAGTTAATATGTCATTTCTGGGTTGTCTGCCACCTTGGTTCCTTCTTCCCCATTGATATAATTGCCCTAATACAGTCTACATTTCACATGATGCCTCTGACTTCAGAGTCCCATCACACTGCACTTGCTCTGTTCTGAGTTCTACTTAATTGTAGCAAGTGATAGATCAGTGACATTAAACCTATGTCCCCTAACTGCAGAGTCTTGATGTACAGTTTTTCTATGTGATGCAGCGTCACACTGCTTTCCCTGTCTTTTGCTTGTGATAGATTTATGTCAGCTCTAACATGGGAGAGCAGTGTGAAGCTCTATCTCATAGAAATACACTGGACTCTCCGCACACAGATTGTATAGACAGTCAGTGTGAATCAGGGGAGTTTTAATACTCTGCAGCTAATCATTGTATGGACTCAACTATTATATCACTGCACTCCAGGTGCCTTAGATAGGGAAGAAATGATCTCTTTAGCAGCACTATAGTCATGCTGGGGCATACAGAGAAACAAGGAGGGTTGAACTAGCAGGGGAGGGGAGGCATTTTAGAGCTGCCAGGAGGGATTATATTGGAGATGATAAAATCCTGTCGTTCACAGGAAGTCAGCCACACAGTAGAGACTAACCCCCTGTCTACACAGTAGAACATGGTCTATTTTGGTGGTCAGTCTGTGATCACATGACACAGCTGCCCATAACAAAAAGGTTCAAAATATATAGATGTAACTGAGCTGGAAAGTAAACAAATGACACTGCGAGAATATTGCTGGTAAATTTGCATCACATATGGAAAAAAATTGCTGGAGTGGTTCTTTAAACGGTGCCTAGATCTGAATATGTAGCTCTTCAGCATCCTGCTAAGAAGTTGAAATGATCTTTATAACTAAATCTTCTGATAGATGTAATCTGACCACACTTTCTTGTGTGAGACCTGGGATATGTACTAACCAAAGCTACTGGCTGCAGACAGTGTGTTTTAGAATCAAGATAACAGACAAAAACCTAATAATTCTCATTTATAAAGAAAATTAGAGGTGGCATTAGGAAAATGTCAGAACACTTTTATAATGTAGTCCAGGTTACGAGGTGGTGGGAATGATTTCATAAGTCTGCAGGAATTTATTTTTAACTAATTGATATAATAGTTTACTAGTTTCAAGGTCATAATCAGGTTGAACTCTGTGGTGCACCACAACGGAAATTCCATGACTTCCAACAATGCGGCAAGCAATTTAGTCATAGGGATCTACAAGCATTGCCACTTTGCCCCCGATCGAGAGTGGGAGAACTCCTGCTTCACTGGAGGAGTGATATAAATTAATCTGAAGGAAAATAGATATGGTTGGCTTTTAATGCTATAAACAGAACAACAAGAAACAAATACATTTTTGTATTCCATTGTTCACCTGATCGTATTTTAGACGGAAACAATAAATACATGTAGTCAATGCGCACAATGTTATCCATAAGGATTATAGATTTTCCGATACTATGCAATCATTTCTCTACTTTCAATTATTTACTGTATATCCGTTGTATACTGTCAGGCATTCTGAAAATTCTGCACAATATACCTTACTGCCCTATGTGAATTTCAGTCTTCATGATTCCTTGATACAGTTGAGCTGCTCATGATCTGTAAATGATGAGGCTGAACACAACCCACATTCATAGAAAACTCCCTGTACAAACAACAGTGGTTGAAAATGTCAAGCTATTCCCAGCTGAATTTTGTACAATATTGTAGGAGGGAGTAAAAATATAAGTTCAAGAGAGAAAAAAAAAAAAGAGAGAATCATGGAAGAGAAAAATAGTGATTAATGTTGAATATTCATGTTACTCTTGTTTATTTAGTATTTGAAGAGAAAATTACATTTTTATTTAACAAAATAATCACTTCAAACAATGCAAAATTGTAAAAAAATTATCTCTCATTTTTAGGAAATTAAATATCATGAGATTATAAATATGAAGTACTTGTCACAAAACATATGAACTGGACTGACTAGACATACTTTAGGTGAGATTTGTTAAAATTGGTGCAAAGGAAGAGTGTAGTTGCCCATATATCAATACAAAAATTGCCTGCCGGCATCAAAAGCCCTGTTTTCCAACTATCGATTGGTTAAAGTAACAACGTTTTAAAGTAACAACATTTTATTATGCCATCATAGCAAGAGAACAGACCACATAGAAATTAAAAGATTCAAGTCCATAGCTGACACTGATCAGCATAGTGCAATATTAGACACCTCTATTGTGGGTATTCAGAGTGCTAGCGGCTGCAGAACGCTGCACCCAAGTCCTCAGTTAAATTATTAGAAGTCAGCAGGGACATTGGTTAAAATCTCAGAGAGAGCCCCCCCCCCCCCCCCCGACATGTTTCCCTACAGATGTAGCGTCTTCAGGGGTATCGGGGCTACTGACTAAATGTCCCTGCTGACTTCTAATAATTTAACTGAGGACTTGGGTGCAGCGTTCTGCAGCCGCTAGCACTCTGAATACCCACAATAGAGGTGTCTAATATTGCACTATGCTGATCAGTGTCAGCTATGGACTTGAATCTTTTAATTTCTATGTGGTCTGTTCTCTTGCTATGATGGCATAATAAAATTTTGTTACTTTAAAACTTTGTTACTTTAACCAATCGATAGTTGGAAAACAGGGCTTTTGTTGCCGGCAGGCAATTTTTGTATTGATTTCTAATGTGCCCACCAACTATTGGGGTCCATTTCTTTGGTATTTGCTAATAGTTGCCCATATACAATCAGATTTTATCTCTCGTTTTTCAGAGGATTTTTTTTAGACACCTTTATATCCAGGCTATTTTGGGTCATATTACCAGAACACTTTTTGTGGTTTGTTTTTTTTCACGTGTATTGGTTATAGGTCTAGAACTTTATCTTTAGGTGATTAACATGATTTTTTGTGGGGGTTTTTTGGCAACAATTATGGCTCCACTTGTTTTTACCTATATTAACGAGCTAGCAGTTGCTCTTTTAGCGATATCTGGCATTTAAAGCTTGAATTAAAAATGTTCACATTCAAATTTTTTTTTTTATCATGAAATAGAAATTATATTTCTTTCTTTCTTTATGTAGAATTATAATGTTAGAAATTCAGTTTACAATTTTCACATTATATGTATCGTTTATAAAAATACATACATATTTTACGCGGGCATAAGAATGTCCTTATCCATCCCTTCCCTGCTCCCTGTATCACATAAAACAACAAAAACATAGACGATGTATAAAAAAAAAAGGATGGTACCTTGTTCATATCTTTATGCGGCAGATGAAAAGAATTCTTGGGTATCAACTTGATTTGAGACTAGATCTATAGATCGGATGACCAGCAAGACCATCTTCTCTAGCAACGACTTTACTCGGATAACCCCATTCTTCTGCATGCACTTCTCATATAAAAACTATTGATTCGCTTTCTCCTCAGTCCATTTAATTGTGGAAGTTCTTTAGATTTCCATTTAGACACTAATTCCGCTTTAGCAGCTATACATATCCTGCGGACCACCCATCTACATCTATCTGGGACTGCTTCAAATGAAAGATGAAGCAGTGCCAGTTCTGGTGTTGGCTCAACAGTAGTTTTACAAGTGTCTGTTGTTAAATAAAACACCTCACGCCAATATTCAAAGATTTTAGGGCATTCCCACCATATATGAAATAAGCTTCCTCTTCTATGGCAGTCCCTCCAACATAAATCGAATATAAGTAAAAAAAATTCTATATGAAAGATTGTATTTTAAAGATAAGAGGGGGAAAGGCATTACCTTTAATTCTGTAGACAGGTTTCCAAGAGTTCTTTTTCCTAGTAGTTGCCATTCCGCAATCTCTAGATCCGATATTAAAAATGTACAGTTATCCAACTGAAAGTCCGCAAGTACCAATGTGATACAGTTGTTCCTTGAAACATATTTGTTCCAAGCGAGCAATATTTATTTTGTAGAATCTAATAGAGGCTTGTTTTTAATTTTGATAAGGTTCAAGAGATGGCATATGAGTAATCCCTTCAGTGTTTTAAAACCACAAAACAGACACTCCAAATAAACCCATTATTTTTGGTTTACCGAGTTCCAGAAGGCCTTTGCCGGTTCGACTAAAGCCTAGTTATATAGCCTTATGTCAGGAATAACCATACCTCCTCTTCGTAATGGTACATATAAAGTTACTGCATTTATTTGTGCTTTCTTCTTGCCCACCTAAAGTTCAATAGTAATTTTTGTAGCTCATTCAATACCGCATTTGGGAATTGTATCGGAATGCATCTAAAGTTACAGCGATTTAGAGGAAGTATTTTCATTTTTACTAAATTTATTCTGGCAATCCAGGAGAATAAACTCTCATCTATTTTTTTAAGTTCAGTTTTGACCTGTGCAATTAAGTTGGTACTGTTGTACTTCACTATCAGTTCCAAAGAATGTAATATTGTATACCTAAATAAGGGAAACCATCTGGGTCCCAAATAAAAGAAAATTCAGATTTCAAAGCATAGTTTATTTTGGTGGTTGAGTTAATTAAGAAAATCCGGCATTTACTTTCATTTAGTCTGTAATATGACACAGCTGAATATATATCAATTATTTTCCTAAGACTACGCCAAGATCTTACATGGTCTACGCATGATATCACTATATCATCCGCGTAAAGTCCAATGCAGAAGTTTTCAGCACCACATTTGATTCCCAACATATCCTTGCTTGATCTAATTGCCAGAGGTACTATCATTAGATTAAAAATTAAGGGAGAAAGGGGGCATACCTGACGAGTACCGTTAGAGATTTTAAAGCGATCAGACAGGGTTCCTGCGATACAGAACCTTGCAGTAGAGCCATTATACAAACACAACATTGTGATGATATCGGGTACTAGGCAACGTCGTTGTGGGTGAAATAATCCAGACTAACACAGAAAATAGTTTAACAGTTAAAACAGCATGTTTATCTGAGGGAGACACAGAGGGGGCACAGTACATATACCACTTGCTGTGATAAAGTCTATTGGTTGATGATAAATACTTTGCTTTTTTTACTTTGGACTCAGGATACCCCGTCTGTAAAATGGCTTACTCAGTCCTTCAACTGCTTTTTCCTACCAACTGTCATGCAACAACAGCCACGCCTCCTGTGCATGGAACAGTCCAAAAGGGGAAATTATTTGAGGGGAGATAGAGGGAAATAATGGGAGAGTCCAGGAGGGGAAATAAAGGGACGATCACCAGACTTCATTTAAGAACAACTGTCTAAAGGCGGTACAGGTGGGAAAGACTGACATGATCTGACACTTGGTGCCAGAACACCACTCCCGTTCCGCAACAAACATAGCCTGAAGAAATGAGTCAGATAGACCAAACCTACACAGGGTTGCCTCTAGGAAGCCCCAGTGTCCCCTGTCAAAATCTTTTTCATCATCTAAAGACAAGAAAACACTGGGGTCTCCTGAGGCACCCGCTAGCTGGACCAAATCAATCACTCGTCTAGTGGCATCTCTAGTTTGATTCCAAGGCATAATGCCTACTTGATCTGAGTCTATCAGACTATCCATTACTGTAGAAAGGATCCTTTCAAAATATTTAAGATCCCCATTCAGCAGGGAGATTGGAAGATAATTCTCCGGAAACAGTAGGTTCTTTCCCTTTGTCTTAATTGTGACAATTCTGGCTTCCAGCACTTCTTTTGGAGGGATAGCTGTAACGTCTATGGCCACGGACCGTCGTCCTGACTTACCCCCTGATGGTCGCGGCCATGGACGAGTGAGTTCCAGGCGGCATCTCCCTCCTGGGAGACGCCGGCACTCACTTCCGCCTTCTGAGACTGGCTCCTACAGGATGTGTGTGTGTGTGCCCGCCCTTAATGGGCCAGTACGCCCACATGCAGAAAAGCTGCAAATTAGCCCAGAATGCCTCTGGACTATAAAAGGGCTCTGCCCTCCCAATCATTGCCTGAGCGTTGTTACCCTAGTTTGTCTTTGAAAATGGTCTTCTAAGTGTTTTCCAGTTCCCAGTGTTTCCCGTTCATGCTGCCTGTACCCTCTATCCCATGCTACCGTGCCCCTGTGCCTTGAAGAGTTGTGTTGTGCTCTCCGCTGAATCGACCGTGACGCCCTCTGCCGGTTGTCTGTCTACTGCCGGAGCCTTATCTTAGCCTGAAACCACCGCTACTGTCTACATTGCCTCAGGTATCCTTTCAGAACTATAGACATTGCATATACCTGTTTGGCCAGCTGCTATCCCGCTACATGATACGGCCCAGTGGGTCCACACCCCACGTTGTGACAATAGCTCCCCGACAAAAATAATTGAAAAGATTGGTGAGATGTGGTGACAGGATGGAGGCAAATTCTTTATAATATTCACTTATATAGCCATCTATTTCCGGAGATTTAGCATTCTTACGTGATTTAATTGTCATTTCCACCTCCTGTACCGTTATCTCTTGGTTTAAGTCCACTTGCTGTCTCTCATTCATGGCCTGGAGATTTAAACTCGCTAAAAAATTATCAATACTAACACTGGAGGGACATTTAGGCCTTATTCACATGAACGTGTCCGTTTTGCGAGCTCAAAAGTTCAGTGTGACATGTGTATATGGTGCGTGGCTGCGTGATTTTCGTGCAGCTGGAATAATTATGACTCTCCCTTTTTATGTGACGACACAGTAAAGAGGGAGGGAATTATATGTTTCCCTTCTCTTCTTTACCAGCTGTAGCGCGAATGACGTGCGTCACCCGGAGTTTTATGCAGCGCACATACGCTGCGTGAAAATCACTGACAGTCTGAACGGCCCCATTCACTAACATAGGTCTGTACGATGACCGTGAAAATCACGTGCGTATCACGGACGTATAACACGTTTGTGTGAATAAGGCCTAAGTATCACGATTAGTGTGGAGATTGTATAATTTAAAATAAATATAGGTAGTATTTTTCCTGGATTATATGTTCTCTCCTCACTGCTATCCTTTAGTTTCTCATTGGTCCTAGATAATTTTTTCTGTTTGATCCTATCACTTAATAGTCTCCCTGGTTTAATCGCCCATGGCATACATGTGCGCTTTGGAAGATTTTAAATGAGCACTGTATTCTTTTAAAAGGACCACTTTTAACTGCAGTCGAACATCATAGAGCAGAATCTGTTACAGCGCTCATGTTTTTGGAATGGGATGTGCAACTTGATGGACATGTGTCTTTTTTCAACCATACTAACTAATTAACTATGTAACTATGTGACAAGCTCATGTGATGGGCAGGTGTCCACATAATTTTGACCATGTAGTGTACAAATGCCAAGTACTGGACTGAAGTTTAAAACTAGAGATAACTTGTCACTAGTCTATATCACAATGTTTAAAGAGCACATAATTCTAAGGTGCCTCAAATTCATATCAGATTTAGCAGCTTCTTCAGGCATGCACCCAACTGATGTGGTTTACAATGCTGGAGATAAATATAAAGACTAAAATCTAAGAGACTTAAAGAGGCTCTGTCACCAGATTTTGCAACCCCTATCTGCTATTGCAGCAGATAGGCGCTGCAATGTAGATTACAGTAACGTTTTTATTTTTTAAAAACTAGCATTTTTGGCCAAGTTATGACCATTTTTGTAATTATGCAAATGAGGCTTGCAAAAGTCCAAGTGGGTGTGTTTAAAAGTAAAAGTCCAAGTGGGCGTGTATTATGTGCGTACATCGGGGCGTTTTTAATACTTTTACTAGCTGGGCGCTCTGATGAGAAGTATCATCCACTTCTCTTCAGAACGCCCAGCTTCTGCCTGATCACTGCTGTGACGTCACTCACAGGTCCTGCATCGTGTCAGACGAGCGAGGACACATCGGCACCTGAGGCTACAGTTGATTCTGCAGCAGCATCAGCGTTTGCAGGTAAGTAGCTACATTGACTTACCTGCTAACGCCGAGGCTGCTGCAGAATCAACTGAAGCCTCTAGTGCCGATGTGTCAGACACGATGCAGGACCTGTGAGTGACGTTACAGATCTGCACTGCCAGAAGCTGGGCGTTCTGAAGAGAAGTGGATGATACTTCTCATCAGAGCGCCCAGCTAGTAAAAGTATTAAAAACGCCCCGATGTACGCACATAATACACGCCCACTTGGACTTTTACTTTTAAACACACCCACTTGGACTTTTGCAAGCCTCATTTGCATAATTACAAAAATGGTCATAACTTGGCCAAAAATGCTCGTTTTTTAAAAAATAAAAACGTTACTGTAATCTACATTGCAGCGCCTATCTGCTGATATAGCAGATAGGGGCTGCAAAATCTGGTGACAGAGCCTCTTTAAATAACTGTTCGCCTGGAATACATAAACATTTATATTTTGACTTTGTCAACTTTATGAAAGCTATATGTGAACATAA
Source organism: Rhinoderma darwinii (assembly GCF_050947455.1). NCBI lineage: Eukaryota > Metazoa > Chordata > Amphibia > Anura > Rhinodermatidae > Rhinoderma > Rhinoderma darwinii. The sequence goes on along the minus strand of NC_134687.1, from coordinate 190,928,111 downwards.
CATTAATTTCATTGATGGCATGTGCTAGACCTTCAATGATCAAAACTGAATTATATACATACTGATGAAGTAGGGCTGAGTTTGTCAATGCAAATCTGAGAATGTAACTCGACATGAATGCACTGATCTATTACGTTTTCCATAGAACTTCAGGTAAAACAAGTTGTAAAATTTCACTTTAGAACAGTCACACATAAGTACAATGATAAAATAGATAATCTTCATTTCTTCGATATGATAAATACATATTGCCCAAAAAAATATTTGCACAGATCAGACTTTTAAAATACGTTGAGATGCCTAAAAAGGCAAAATAATCCAGACACTTAATTAAAAAGGTATTGTAATCTCATATCTAACTATCCCAGATATAGTAATAGTTCTCAGTATTAAATGATCAAGATTAATTTCATATTTCAATGTAATAAAATGTATATACAAATATAGTATAATATTATTAAAGATAGCTAATTGACTTGCATACAATGGTTTAATATGTACACATTATAGAAAAAAAACAAAACATTTAATGTTGACCTACATTATTCCTGGCAAATTGAGGTGAGTTATATAGTTAAATTCAGGTGAGTATGGTAAAAATAGTTAAGAGAACATATAGAACTTATTAGGACGTGTTAGGGAGCTCTGATAGCTTAACCTCTATTTCTTCCATAGCAACTGACCAATGCTATTCACCTTTGTTTATTTGTTTGCTTTCTGTTGACAAAGTTAGTTTAGTGATCTGAAAATAACTTGAATCATTAACTCAAATTAAGTTACACTATTAATTAGAAATATAATGATCATGTTGTCAAAAGGCCACATGACATGGTTACTAGTAGATACTGAATTAATAGCGTATTAGGATGGCAACGCAAAACTAGGGCAAGTGGAAATACAGTGTCTGACAAACAAACTGTACTGAAAATTTCCAGTAATTTGGTATGTGGGTCATTCAGTGTATAATAAGTTTGTGCTTGAAATGTAACTTTTCAGTACGAAAAGATTACAAATGGATTTCCCCACAAGTACTATGAAAATCCATAGTAATTTATAATATTCCCAAACTCTGTAAAGGTTATGTAAACCTTCAAATGCAATTTTTTTTTTAATAAAAAGGTCAGTGTATTTTGTGAAACTTTATAATTCGTTTTTAATAAAAAAATGTTTTGCTTTTTGGGATACAACTGCTCTGTATTCTGTATACAGAGCAACTGTATCGTGCGCCAAGACGTGAATCCGTCAGATCCACAGGACTGACAGGTTCAGTGTTAGCGAGCCCTGCGTGTCTCTGACATGCAGGAACCACCTGTAATCGATCACATCTAAGTTATTAACATAACGGTAAGGTACAGCTGCTCTGTATACACAATACAGAGCAGCTGTATCTGAAAAAGTAAAAATAATTTTTAATAAAAACGAATTATACAGTTGCACAAAACTCACTGACCTTTTTATAAATAAAACAAAACAAAACAAAAAAAAACAACTTTCAAAGGTTTACATAGTAAGGAACTTTGTTAAAGGCTATCTAGTGTAAATGTAATGACTATAATGACAGTTTGTTTCATCATCCAAATTATTCTTTAAATTGTAAATTCTTGTAGCTGACTTTTGTTTCCCAAAAATATTTTAGATTTTTTTTCAAAAGCATAGATTTGCAGAACCTTTTAAAGGTGTTTTCCATTGAATACTTGGAAAACCAAAAGTACAGACATGCTGTTGATAGCGGTTTTAAAGTTAGTTGAATATTTTCTAGCATAACAAAACAACTTTTTTTTGTTTCCCTGGGCCCCCTTGGTGCTGCTGCTAATCTATGCGACTAGGGGCAAGCTCTGAGGAGAATCAGTCTCCTTCCCCCTCTGACAGCGGACAATAAAGTCCCTTCTTAACTTCCCTGCAGATAGGTAATATGGGATCCACAGTAGTGAAGATATATACTGTAGTCAAGATGAACAGCACTCCAGACTTATTGCACGCTAATTAAATTTTTCTTTTATTTAAAGTTTCACGTAATTCAAAGAAAAGCGTAGCCTATATTATTTTTCCTAATTAAAAGTAGAAAGTAAAGAATAATCTTTTTTTTCTAATCTGTTTTTATTTTTTGATTGTAGATTTTTTTATTCTATTTTCTATACATGTTTATAGGGGGGCAGCCATCTTGCCTAAGCTGTTTTTAAAAGCTTTACAGCAGCCACATGGACCATAGGAACCTGTGAACCCTTTGACTTCTATTGGAGAGTTTTCTAGGCTATATACCTGTCATTGTAATCCTGCCTGTGATGATAATGAGATGACTGCTGAGAAGTGATCTGTACAGAACAGAAATGTGAGGCGCAGTGGCCAGATTGAAAACTACAGGATTTTAGGATGATTTTTTTAATATAAATAACAACATAGAAAATGAAAAAAGAAAATCACCAAATATTATTTTAAAATAGGTCTAACATAAATATTTTATTTAACTCTTTAATGACATGGCCAATTCTTGTTTTTTCATTTTCGTTTCATCCTCCCCGTCTTCCAAAAGACATAAGTTTTTTATTTTTTTGTCGACATAGTCATATGAGGGCTTGTTTTTTTGCGGGACAACTTGTAGTTTTTCATGGCACAATTTCATGTACCATATAATGCACTGGAAAAATTAAAAAAAAAATATTGTGGGGTGAAATGGGAAAAAAAAACAGCAGTTCTACAATTTTTTGGGGGTTTCGTTTTTACGGCGCTCATTGTGCAGTAAAAACTACATGTTCACTTTATTCTTTGTGTTTATATCATTACAGCGATACCAAATTTTATATTTTTTTTATGTTTTACTACTTTTATAAAAAAAAAAAAGTTGTGTGTCGCCATATTCTGAGAACCATATTTTTTTTAGCTTATTTTTTGCTGCCCGATTTGTAGTTTTCATTGGTACTATTTTGGGGTACAAGCAATTTTTTTTATCACTTTTTATTCCATTCTTTGGAAGCTAAGGTGACCAAAAAAACAGCAATTTAACAGCAAAATAACATATTGTAAGAGATAGGAATTTTCGAACCAATACCAGATATGTTAACTTTTATATTTTTTAACATTACTTTAGGGAAAAATATATATTTTTCTTAACTTTTACGTTTTTTTTTGGTAGACTACTGAAAACTTTACTTAATTATTTTTTTTACACCTTTCATTAGTCCCCTTAGGGGATTTGAACCAGTGATTGTCAGATCACTGATTCAATACACTGCATTACTAATGTATCACAGTTCATTGTCATTTTGAAAGGCACCTGTTAAGTCCTGTCAGAGGCAGTGATTAAAAGAGACAACCATCGGCGCACTGCAATCACATCGCAGGAGGGCGATGGGCTGTCGGAGGAAGCTGCCCTCTGTTTCTAACGGCTTGGATGCCGCGGTCACTATTGACTGCGGCATCCAAGTGCTTAAACAGCCAGGATCAGAGTGATCACTGTTCCTGGCCATTAATGCGGGGTGTCAGCTCCATACTTCAACCCCCGCGCCAGGATGTACGGGCACGTTTTGGTGCGTTAATCGGTTAAATAATGGGTCATTTTCTGATGACACTTCCCCTTTATGCAATATGCCTTGGATTATGTGAAACTTTAAATAAATTAAAAATGTCATTATCATACAATAAGTCAGGAGTGATACTACTGTGTACCGGCCAGTGGGATACTGAACGTGCAAACAGCATATTTCCCCAAATGTTGAGTGCATTCATTGGATTTACTGAGTATTAAAGATATTTACTTTGTCGCATCCACAGAAGCTACTCCCTTAGAAAGCATTGAAAATATAATGAAACAAAACAATAAAGACTGTGGACATGTGTAAGGTTCATATCAAATGTCAAGATGCATACCTTTACATTTCTAACAAGCTGAGACAAAAGAGTCTTCTCAGCTATACATGCTACTGCAGAGGCTCTAACCCTTCCCTGACAAGCAGGGCAGACAATTCTATTGGCTCTTCTGCAGTAAACAGAAGATCAATATGCAGATACCTTGCTGTGGGCAGTGTGACCAGGTAGTGCCATACTGTGTAAGTAAAATGTCATAGCTTTTACATTGTAGTCTATATAATAAATATGATTTATAATAGTGGCACAACCCCTTTAAATGCAAAGATACTAACTTTTCAAATAACGTATGCTAATCTAATAATATACTTGATATATATCAACTTTATACTTTACTTAAGGGTAAATATAGTTGATTTATCATGCTAATTCTGTGTGAAGCTGCTTCCACTGGGTGTCTCCCTTCCTGTAATCTGCTGTTCACCCCTGTTGTCAAGCAAAATCCTTCCCTAGTTACAGAGCATATGAGATGGACTGCAGAAAGTGGGGGTGTCTTTGCTGCCTACTTATAGAAGTCTATGAAGTGGAGAACAGAGAGAGAAAGAAAAGGGAGTAGAGAGAAAGACAGACACTGCCCATGGAAGGAGGAGGAGGAGGAGAAGCAAAAGGAGGGAGCAAAGTGAGAAAGACAGACACACTTCCCATGGATGACAGAGGAGGAGGAGCAAAAGGAGAGAAAATGAGGGAGTAGGAGGAGGAGCAAAAGTAAGGAGAAGGAGGAGGGACATGCTGCTAATAGAAGTCTATAGAGGGGGAGGGGGGAGCTGGATGCAGCAGAGTGAGAGACACAGGCACACACAGCTGCTGGTGAGATTTATGTCACCCCAGTGTTATATGTATATATATATATATATATATACACACACACACACATATATATATATATATATATATATATATATATATATATATATATATACACTATTAAATTAGCATATATATATATTTATATGTGTGTGTGTGTGTGTGTGTGTGTGTGTGTGCGATATATAGAGATATATATATATATATAGACAAAAACAAACAAGTCCAGCAGCACCGGTAAAGTGTGGGTGCAAGCCACAGAGAACAGGCCAAGATCCCAGCTATATAATATTCAAAAAATAGGCAGCACTCCGCAGTACATGTGAAAAAAAGTGGGTACTTTATTGCCCAATTTCATGAGGTACTACAGAATAAATATTTTTTATATTTTTTAATAGAAATTGTTGCTTATTTCTAGTCTCAATAATTGACAAGTAAATTTCTCTATGGCAACAGGCTACAAACAAACCTGCTGATCCTAGTTATTTGCAAAGTTGCTTTTTTATTCTTAGTATTGGAGCAATAAAAAAAAAAAAATTGCAGAGGTGTAGAATTTTCAGTGTTATTCACAAACATCATTCTCAGCAAGTCTATGCATTTAACGACAGCCCATTGATGTCAATGAGCATAAAGTAATGCCTAATTTCCCCTATGATGATGCTGCCAGAGCATGGGTTCCCGCACAGCGTAAACACGGCAGAAAATCTGTGCAGAAAATCAACGGCGTTTACAGGCGCAGTAAAGTGAATGAGATTTTTTAAATCTCAGCCAAACGCTGCGGAAAAAAAACGCAGAAAATTTGTGCAGAAAGTGTTGCTTCACGAATTCTGCAGTATGTCAAATTATGCTGGGTATTAAGTGCAGAGATTCTGCATGTTTGACCCATAGACTTCAAGGGGGAGAATACATTCCTCACTAAAATACGCAGGTTGAGTTTTGTTGCGTTTTGTACAGCGCTTCGGCTGGGATCCCACGTAGTGGAAATGCTGCTAAATTTACAATAACAGCAAAGAAAATTATATTAAAACATACCTCATGCAGGCGCTACCAGACAAAAATCCGCTGTAAAAACGTTCATAAATTGACCTGTGGTGCGGTTTTTAAATCTGCAGCATGTCAATTTATGCTGCGGATCTTTTGCTCTTTTGTTGCGGGTTTTCCCCATTTAATTCAAGGGGGGCGGTAAAACCCGCAACAAATAGCAAATATTGCAACTTTTGTGCCGGAAACACCTCAAAAATCGCAAATAAGAAAAAATAAAACACTTTTTTTTAACCCCTTGATGCACCATGATGTGCCTGTACGTCATGGTGCAGGGGGAGAAGTAGGGAGGAGGCTCACGTGCTAACAGCCAGGAACAGCGATCGATCTGTTCCTGGCCGTTTAACCACTTAAATGCTGCAGTCAATAATGACCTCGGAATTTAAGCTGTAAAAGAAGGGTGGGGTGACGATGGTTGTCATGGCAGCCTGGGGTCATAGAAGGCCCTAGGTCTGCCTTCTCTCTGCCTTTGTTAAAACCTGCCTCTGGCAGTGTATTGAACCAGCAATCTGGCGATCACTGATTCAAGTCCCCTAGGGGGACTAATAAAAAAATTAAAAAGAAAGTTTAATAAAGTTTTCCGTAGTGAAAAATAATTAAAAAAAATGTAGAAGTTCGAAAAAAAAAACTTTTCCCATTTTTTCTCTAAAGTAATGTCAAAAATAAGCAAAATTGGTATTGCTGCATCCGTAAAAGTCTGAACTCTTACAATATAGCATTATTCAACTCACACGGTGACCGTCGTAAAAAATATATATAGAACGCCGGAATCTAAGTTTTTTTGGTCAAATTAGCAGTAAAAAAATATAATAAAAAAAAAAAGTGATCAAAACGTCATATGTACCCAAAAAATGGTACAGATAAAAAACATAGCTCGTGCCGCAAAAAATAAGCCCAAACAACGCTCAATCGACAAAAATATAAAAAAGTTATGGCTTTCAGAATATGACAACACAATTTTTTATTTTTGTTTAACAAATAGTTTTTTCTTTGTAAAAGGAGTAAAACATATTTTTTTATATAAATTTGGTATCGCCATAATCATATTGACCAGCAGAATAAAGTTAATTTGTAATTTTTACCGCACGACGAAAGACGTAAAAACGAAACCCAAAAGACAATGTTTTTTTTCCAAATCCAACCCACATAGATTTTTTTCAGTTTCCCAGTACATTATATATATGGTACTTTCAATGGTGCCAATAGAAACTACAACTCCTTCCACTAAAAACAAGCCTTCACACCACTCCATTGACGGAAAAAATAACAAAATTCATGGCTCATGGAAGGCAGGGAGTGAAAAACGAAAATGAGGTTCTAATTAACAAAAAAGTTAATACTTACAGCCTAGCCATTGTCATAGAGATCTGTTCCTCTGTTCTGAGTGCAGCCTGGCTTCCTCAGATGATGTTTCGTCCCATGTGACTGCTGAAGCCAATCACAGGCTCCAGAGGTCACACGGCTGCAGCGTCCTCCCAGGAGGCCGGGCTGCACTCAGAATAGAGCGACGCGTTGCTTTGACAATGCCTGGGGGTAAGTATGAGCTTTTTTTGTTTGTTTTTTCTTTAAAGCATTACTATTATTCCCTGCCCGATTCTAAGTCGGATACACTCCGTATTTTTATGCAGCATATCTGCAGGATACCCGTTGAAACCTAGCCTTATGCAGCAGAAACGCAGGAAAAATCACTGGAAGTCCGCAGGTGCGCGTAAAGTTTGCTATAATCAATGCTCGACACTCAATCCACACGTAAAAACACAGCATTTTTACAGCAATATGTGCAGCAAAAATGCACTATTTACTGCAGATTTCTGTGACTAAATTACCTACTTTTTTTTGAGACCTTGTTCTTTTTTATGGGAACATACACTTATTATCCAGTTTCCACACAGTACACAGCTGAGTGAAGGCAGCCCAAGCAGCGGGACACCCTGTTATCTCATAGAGACAGGGACATTGAAATGTTAACAAATATTATAAGTTACAAACCTATACCTAACAGAATAGAAATTCAGTAAATTTATAGCAAAGTAATATTTATGCAAAAATGTAAAAATATTAAGTTGCAAGGAAATCTATGCAAAAGTTGTCATAAATTTTAGAAAGAACTTAACACTTCAAAGAGAAGAAGAGCTATTATTGTATATGTGTTCAGCTGAGGACATTTACTTTAAAGATTGTGATTAGCTAGCGTCTATGTCTGAATATATCAAACAGGACATTCTTAAAGAATGTTTTATAATAGAACTGTATGAAAATTATTCCTTGGAATAATGAAACAATTTTTTGTTAAATTACCATGTTCTTGAACATAAGCTACAGTGTAATCTTTCTAAGTGAAGTTAGGTCTTATCAAACTAGTACAAAAAATACATGTGTGCATTTTAAGTCTCATCAAGGAATGAACAACTACAGGTGTAGTAGAACTAAATATGTTGTTTAACACAACTCATTGTAATATTATCATGTTTTATCTTTGTTTTTTTTATAAGGCAAACCCACTTACTTAGGGCCCATGCACATGGCCATATTACATGTAGAACGGATATGTAGGGCAGCTTTCACAGGTGTTACGTCCGTTTTTTTTCCATTCGTAATACGGAGCTAATGTTAATCTATGAGGCTATGCAGATGACCTTCCAAAATATTAGCATATTTAAAAAACACAGATACAGTAATTTAATTTTTTTTGCGGATGGAAATTCCCCATTAAAGGCCTAATGCGCACGACCGTAGTGGTTTTGTGGGCCGCAAAACCACGGATCCATTGTGGTCCTTTTGTCTGCAAAAATACTTTTGTTGTGCATCGGTGTGTCATCAGGAATCACGGACCCGCAACAAAAAACAATCATATCGCTAGTTTGTGAAGCTGCAAATCTGGACCATAAAATGACATGTCCTGAGTTTTTGCGGCCCGGATTCGCGGCCCCCACACGGATCCGTGAACATCACGGTCATGTGCATGGGACCATAGAAATTAATTGCAGATAGCACACTGACAAAGATCTACGGTGGTGTGCATGAGACCTTACATGTAATATAATGTGAGGCCTGGGTGGTATAAGGCCAATGTGCAGGTTAGTCGCGGAAAAATGGAACAGAGACATGGAATTTATGGCAAAAACACTTTACCTACCATTGTAGCCCTCGCACACAATCACAGCAGACAGTAACACAACACTTCTTAGGATACACGAGATTCACAATCTCTTTAATTTGGTTCAACTTCGTCCAACTTGGTTCAGACAATGCTGGCTGCTTACCCCTCAGTTACAGGACAGCGTCTCTACACCTCTCCCTAATACAGAGGTACAGTATGTATTTTTTCAGTTCCAATCACATACTGTCTTTTATTGGGGGGCTGCTGCTCATCACCTTTTAGTCACTCCTGACCCTTTCCGATACTTAGGGCCCTCACATGTCAGAAGCAATACACAGCAGTATTTGTGGAACACTGGCACTTTAGCAGCACCACTCCTTAAAAAAACGGTTAAGAGGGAACAACTGCCTTGTATGCACTAAGCACCACTACCAGTGTGAAAAAGCAGCAACGCCATGCTGTGTTGCATCCCCAATGCTGTTAGGGTAAGTTCACACAGGGCGCATACACAGGGTAATTGCTCTGTGCGCCACAGAGAATTCCGGCCGAATAACCCCACCAAATTCCGCTGCAGAAATCCTGCACTGAAAAAAAGAAAGGATACTTACCATGGCGACGCGTTCCTCCGACGTCCTGCAGCCCTAGGATGACGTTTCATCCCGTGTGACCGCTGCAGCCTGTGACTGTCACATGGGATGAAACGTCAACCCAGGAGGCCGGCCTGGATGAAGAAACACGGAATTCTGGGTAAGTATAAGACTATTATTTTTTCTGTTGCGTTTTTTGGGGCGGAATCACTGCTTTTCCATGGCAAAAAATGCAACATCTGCTATTTGTTGTGGGTTTTACCTCCCCATTGAATTTAATGGGGTAAAACTGCAACAAATAAGCAGCGTTTACGCAAATACAATTGACATGCTGCGGATTTAAAAAATGCACCGCAGGTCAATTTCTGAGTGTTTTTTCCGCTTATCATTTACGCAGCGTGTGGATGAGATTTGTTCAAATTTCATCCACTTTGCTGCTACTGTATTATGCTGCAGATTTTCCGCAATGAAATCAGTTGCGTAAAATCTGCAGTATTTACACTTTGTGTGAACTTACCCTTATGGCGCGGCAATACACCCTAATGAAGCTACAGCAGCTGTTATTGCCTTTACTAGATCCAAACCATAATATAAATTACAGTACAAATGACATGCAATATACAACAGGAACATGTCTTCTTCTGGAACTCAACCCTGGAAAGGGTTGCACCCTTTATTTTATAGGGGCTGTCTTATGTAATTCCTGCCTAGGAGACCATACATCAGTATTACGGATCTTTAACACTGATGACATAATGATGCAATATAATCCGTAATATGTCTGTATTGTGAATCCGTATTATGCGTATTTACAAATACGCTTATATGCAGCACCTTATACAGCGCCCAGGGGCGGATTATAATGAGGGCAATCTGGGCAAGTGCCCGGGGCCCGAGGCTGGAAGGGGGCCCAGTTTGCCCCGGTTCTCCCGTACTGGCTGTTAAATTTACAGCCGGTTCAGAGAACCGGAGTGAAGCAGAACCTCTCACCCAATTGTATCCACATCCTTAAGTTGCGGATACAATTGCTTAATGTAGCGCTGGCGAGACAGGGAACTATCTGTTCCCTTCCTCCCATTCGGCGCTTTACTAATGACATAGTCGGCGCGATGATGTAATCACGCTGACTGCGCCATTATGCTGGATGACACCGTGTAGTCTCTGACCACTCCTGCATCGCTGGAGGAAGGCGTGGGAACGGGGACAGGTGAGAATGTTTTTTTTCTTTCTGGGCAGTGTTGGGGGCAATATCTACAGGGGACAATATCTACAGAGGGCATTGTAACTGGCGCAATCTACAGGGGACATTATGGACATAGGGCATTGTAACTAGCGCTATCTACGGGGGGACATTATCTAGAGGGGGCATAGTAACTGGCGCTATCAACAGGGGACATTATGTACATAGGGCATTGTAACTAACGCTATCTACGGGGGACATTATCTACAGAGGGCATTGTATCTGGCACTATCTACAGGGGGCAACGTTAGTGTGTGGTGTTTTACTTTACAGTCTTTGACACAATTTAATTCATGGGCACAGTGTATAGTACTATTATATTCAGGAGCACAGTGTATAGTACTATTATATTGTACTACCTAAACAGAAATCTGAAAATATATACGGTACAGCGTCTTCAGAGTTGCGGGGGGACCCAGACTTGAAAAAGTGCCCGGGCCCATGGTACCCTTAATCCGCCCCTGACAGTGCCGAAATCTTTCTATGGGTCTATTCTGTACCACCGTGTGCATATGGAGGTGTTATTGCATGCATTCGTATTATCCTTGTGAAATTTGATCATCTTAAGGTGATGAACAAAGTGTTTATGGGTAAAACAGACCCATAAACATTTTTCAGGGTACATGCACATGGCTTTGCTATATGCATGGACCCGTATTATAACTCAGTATTATTGCAATTCTCAAAAATAACCTGTCCAATAACAGAATCATCTTTGCTATATCTAACTTGGATTTTAAGCTCTCACCGGCCGAATCTTTTATCGTATTTTCTCATTATCAGTAGATGTTTCTAAGATTTTATATGTTTATTGCTTCACCTGATTGTAAAGTGCTGGGAAATATGTTGGTGCTCTATTAACAAAGATTATTATTACAATAATCTGAACTCTCCAGAACAATAAGCGAACAATAGTGCTGCCATTGTTATAACTGTCCTAGCCTATGTGTTATGATTAAAGGACTGGAACACATCGAAGTGACTTGTTCCAGGAGGTAAATTGCACAGGATTAAATGAATGCATCCCACATTTGGATCATACTTATTCTCTATAAACTATAATAATCTATAAACCTGTTTACATGAATGTACAATTAACACATAATGAAATGTGTAAGATGCGATACGTATGTAGGATAACAAATATTGTACTATCGATTGTTGGAAATGTTTTTTCAAGGTTACTTTATTTATAGTAATAACTCAATGCCAGATGCACTCATATATATATATATATCTGTACATTTGCACAGTGATAATGTGCTTGACTCCAGAGAATGCTGGAGCCTCAGGCAGCCGAAACAGATCCATGTTTTTGCACCCAAGGTTCACAGCAAATTTGCTCATTTTTTTTTTGTTGCCAGAGAATCAGTTGGGAGAGGAAAGTAAAAATCACCACCAGCTGCAGGGGAAATAAGAATGACCAAATATCAAACTGCTCATATTAAAAATGTTCACTGTTTTGCTAAATTTTATCACAAATGATCTCAAGTTATTGGTGATTTGTTAAAACATGGCGTATTTTTTGCTTTTAACAAACAATGTAATCTTAAATATTCCTAACATAACTTTTTAATATTTAATATAGTATTTGATGTATTTGAGTACGGTCATATGTACCATTTTATTAGTGTAATCTACTGCAGCAGCCAGATGTTACATTGTAGTGAAGGAGTATTTAGAAATAAAATCCTATCCACACAATTGCCTACATGTATTAAGTTTTGTGAAAATAATGGCATATACTGCATGCGCTTGATTTATTAAGTATGTGCTACAAAATAGAAATACTGTTTGTGTCGCATACGCCAATTTGTGGTTCATACTAGTCAAGTAGGCATGGTTATACGCAGATTTATTGTTTTGCCATATTTATGAAATGTCTCAAAATAGTCTCATCTGCACAGCACCTGTGCAGATGTCAGGGGCTTCCCCAGAGCCAGAGTACTGGAGCAAAGCCTTTACTAGCGCTCTGCCTCGGACTTTAACTCTGCTCCAGACATCACTATCCATATATGGACAGTGATGTCAGGAGCAGGGCAGGAGTCCAAGGCAGAGTGCTAGTTTTGCTCTACCCGGGACTATGGCTCTGGGGTTACCGCTGACAACACTGTCCATATATAGACAGTGACATCAGGGGTTGCTCCTGAAGCAGAATCCCCAGCCAGAGCGTCGGCAATATTCTGACTGGGGATTCCACTCCTAGTGGGAACCCCAAAGGCGCTACCTACAGGGAGGGAGGCTGTGTGGTACTACCAGAGAGGGAGGCTGCGTGGCACTACCTGGGAGGAGGGAGCTGCGTGGCACTACCTGGGAGGAGGGAGCTGCGTGGCACTACCTGGGAGGAGGGAGCTGCGAGGCACTACCTGGGAGGAGGGAGCTGCGAGGCACTACCTGGGAGGAGGGAGCTGCGTGGCACTACCTGGGAGGAGGGAGCTGCGTGGCACTACCTGGGAGGAGGGACCTGTGTGGCACTACCTTGGAGGAGGGGGCTGTATGGCACTACTTGGGAGGGGGGCTGTGTGGCACTATTACAGAGGGCACTAAATTTATGGGGGTACAATCTGGGGGCCTAACTTCTATATGGGGGCATAAACAGGGCCTGATGTCTATATGGAGGCACAAAGTGAAGTTTTCTGCCATTTTACTGCTGCTGTGAGTTCCCACGCAAAGGGGCCTACTGAGTCTGTGTCACCCAAGGGCCCACATATAACTGGAGCCTGCCCTGAATGTATAGCCCTGTATTATTAGCTGACTAATGTATAGTACTTTAGTGGAACATTGTATTGCACATAGCACTTTAGTAAGACATTTAATCGTTTTGATTGTATAGCACTATAGTAATAGTACAGTGGATTATTGTATAGCACCAAGCAGTTAACTAAGTTATTAAGTGTTTTTTTTCTTTAGAATTGTAAGCACAGTACATAACGCTATTGACACGGTCTGTGGGTATGTGGACCCACTAGGCCGCACTGCCATAGCGGGGAGGCAGCTGGTCAAACAACAGAGTACCCCAGCAATACAAAGTTCCGCCCTAGGGTACCTGAATAGTCCAAACAGTGGCCAAGGCTTTGCCACGGATGGAGATGGCTGCAGCAGGTTACGCCAGAAGTGGCGGGTGACAGCAGGTTGCGCCAGACGTACCGGATCACACTGGACGTGGCAGATGGCACTGGACATGTCACATGACAGCAGGTGCTGAGGAACATGACTCCAACACTAACAGACTCTGGAATAAGGACACAGCATGGGATACAGGGCACGGGTAACAACAGGAACAGGGTAACCTTAAGGGACCATTTGCCAGACTACCATGGGAACACTAACAACGCTCAGGCAAGTATCAGAAGTGAACCATGGTCAGTTGATGATGATGATGATGATTCCTTTTGTGTGCGCGCTGGCCCTTTAAGGCAGGGCACGAGCGTGTGCGCGCACCCTATGGGACACAGCAGACCGGAGCGGAGTGAGCGCTGGCATCTCCTAGGAAGGAGGTGCGAGTCAGCGCTCACAGATCCATGGCTGCAGCCGCCAGGGGGTAAGTAAGCCCGGTGGTCCGCACCCATGGACGCTACAGCTATGCATAACTCACTTTGTCCGCTATATAATTTCCTTGCAAACTTTTTTACACATTTGGGTATTAGGAGCATGGGTTGTCTACTGGTTCTATGTACTTTAATTTCATCACATTACAATTCTGTTTAAAGTCTCTCCAATGGCCCCAATAATACATCTTGGAATGTATATGGTGCTACCATAGATTTTGTTTGCCATTGTTGGTTAATAGTTGAAATAATATGGTCTTTGGAATAATATGGAAATTTGAAATATATAGTTGTATTTTTTTCCTTAGTGAAGCTTTTGTAAAAATAAAATAAAAATATATATAATAAAACATTATATTTGTTGTGTTTTTAGTAATTAATATAGTATGAAGCCCAAGGGATATTGACATATCAATATAGCCCGATAGTCGCAATTTCTGTCGGGATTAATCAATGGAGTTGTCGTGGCTACAATATGGCTTGAAACTTTATAAATGGATCAAGCTAACCATACCTTGATTGATTGCAACATAGCATGTAACTGCGTCTAACATTTTGAATGGAACAAGCTAACTGTAGGACTCTGCATGTGACCATGTGATTGGGCCTATAGTAATTCTGACTGCTGTTTGCTCAGGGACCATTGATGGTTGCTATAGCCGTGCCGATGCTAAGTATATGCTGTCACTATGACCACTGTGACGCTAATTGTCAGTTGGCCAAAACATTACATATACTCTATGTTGAGCAAAGCATAAAGGACAATTAATTAATATCTTTCTCTATGTATAATGTAAATTTTGGGCTAACGTTCCTTGTGTTCAGTGTACATTGGTATATCTGGAGTATTTTTAAAGGATACATATTGTTTTTACTTCTCATTAAATATGTTTGTTAATTGAGAGGAATTAGTGAGGCTACTCAAGTTATGACACTAATAATAATAGTTTAGTCACGGTAAAAGTGCCACGAAAGATGCTGTGGACAAGCATAACCCAGGGTTGGGCCAAGCTCTGTGTGCCATGTTTGTGTGAAAATCAATTTTGTATTTAACGTATTGTGAGTATCTAGAATAAATTCCTTTTATCGGAACAGTACAGGTGTTCTGCACTATTCTATTTCCTTCTTACATCTTTAGAAAATATAGAACAATACTGTGATTTTCTGACCAGCACAACGAATATATGTAATTGGATTAGATGATCAAAGCTAAACGGAATGTGCAAGGGAGTGGGAAGCGGGGTTCGAGTACCTAGAATCCCAGGAGTAAACATTAAAGTAAATTAAAAAAATGTTGTCCCCAATAGGGGAAGTTCACTGGTCATCCATTCTACCTGAAACCAATAGTAGATATAAGTATTTTAATATGACACTTCATGACAGAAAACTACAGTAATGGTCAAAAGATTTGACAGCGAAGTACAAAACTAGAATATATATTAGATTTTTAGATAGATAGATAGATAGATAGATAGATAGATAGATAGATAGATAGATAGATAGATAGGATAGAATCCAGCAGCACAGGGTTAAAGAGGACCTGTCACTAGGTCATATTAGTTAAAATGGTTTACTAACCTGAATAGCGCTGTCTGCCTGATTCGAGTGCTGTTTTTCTTTTTTTTCTATGGACACCCCCCAATCCAGAGATATGGTTCACAGTTGTGTTGACTCCCTATATGCTAATTTGCTGTAGTTAGCCAATAGGGTGGAGCTAGCTTCCCTGCCTCTTATGCTGACCAATCAGCATGAGGCAGCTTGAGGGTACTTCACGCCCCCTGTTGGCTAACTACGACAAATTAGCATGTAGGGCTACAACACAACAGCGGGCCATATCTCTGGAACGGGGGGCTGGAAAAAAAACCACACTGGAATCAGGGAGACAGAAATATTTAGGTCAGTAATCCAGTTCAATTTATATGAGCTAGTGACAGGTCCTCTTTAAATGGGAAGAGGTGCAAGCCTTAGGGAACTGAACACTGTCCCTTTAGACAGAAAGCAGTAAATAGGTAGCACTCTCACTGAGAGCTGCCAATTTACTGTTTTTTGTTTTAGATAAAAAGTATTTCCAAGCCATCCTGAGGCTAAAAAGGAGCTTCAAAAAGAAGTGTGATAAGCTAGACAAAAAGGTTGGATCTAAGAAGTCATTTCAAGTCTATTTATAAAATAGACTAACAATTCTCAGAGCCCCGGTATGCGCTACCTAAAGTCGACCTCGCAGTCGCAAAATTATCTAGGAAATCTGTCTTTCCTGCAGATTATTCCACATTACTTCAAAACTCTATGGATAGCAGAGCTGATATTCCTCTCAAAAGGTGCTTCTCCATGGCTTCAAGGTTTTTTAAGGCTTCCATAACCTCCATAACTATGACTCGGGCATTAAGAATATGGATCAGTCAGTTAGCAATATTGAATCAGTCACATCCAGGGAAGAACTCTTAGAAATGTTTCCTTCCATGAACGAACTTCTCCCTGTATTTCTTATGCCTGTCATTAGAAAAGATGGCACTATTCAACTTAGCATGTAGAGCAATCTGGCTCACACCTTGGAATGGAGACACATCATCCAATCATGTTTTTTTTATTTCTCTACCATTTGAATTTGGCCATCTCTTTGGTGATCATCTTTATAAGAATGTGAAATCCCTAAATCAAAATAAGGGTTATATGTTTCTCATCAACTTCGAAAAATAAGCCTTACTTGTCCACGGGCAATAGAAGCTATTCACCTAAAAGATTCAGAAAGCCCTCAAGTTACACTGAAAGAAGAGATTACAGATTTAAAAGATGTAATGAATCCTCTACAATATCAGAAAAAGGTAGGAAATTCTAGAGCAAAACATTTTTTATTGATGCCAGGCCTAAAGGCCCTCCTGATCCAGGTTAAATCATTTGTTTTTACCTGGCAAAAATGTACTTCAGATCTTTGGATTTTCAACCTTTCAGTTTGCTTATAGCCTAAAACTTTCCTCTCCTCTTCCAGTAAGGTACATTGTAAAGTTAGACAAAAAACCTCAAATGTTGCACTTATTGGATACATTTCTAAGAAAGGTGCCTTGGAATTTGTTCCACCTCACTCTCACAGGAATGGTTTCTACACTAGTTTGCAGTGCCAAAGTCAGATAACAAATAGTGTCTTATGATAGACCTCAGAGCAAGGGCGTTGCTAGCACTGGACCTCCAGGGACCAAGCCCAGATCTTTGGCTCAGTGCCCCGGATCCTCGGGCGACTGCCGCTACAGGGGTTGCTGTAGTCGCGATTGTGATTGGACGCGGTCCCGGCACTGCTTTAGAAATGGACTATAGTAACTGGGGCCTTTATCATACAATACATGGGCCCCTGTTACTATAGTAACCACACATACTTACCCTCCTTCCTGAGCGCAGCAGAAGCTCTGACGTCTTCTTGTGTTAGGACACTGTGTGCCGAGCATGACATCGCGATGCCAGATGGTGTCGGGACATCCGCTGCACCGAAGAGCTGGGTAAGTGTAACATCATTACTGCCTGCTGGGGTCTTGCATCTAAGCCTGCCTTGCGGTAAGCTTAGATACATTGTCCAACAGACAGCATCACCCATGGGCTTAGATACAGGGTCCATGTGTGATACTGTCTGTTGAACCTTGTATCTAAGCTTACCACAAGGCAGGCTTAGATACAGCACCCCAACAGACAGTAATCTTTTACAGTATAAGATTACTGTCTGCTGGGGTCCTGTATCTTAGCCTGCTTGTTTTTTGTTGTGTTTGTGTTTTTTTTTTACAGGTTTGGTTGTTGCACTACGTCGGATTCGAGGACTACTTAGATGACGGCTTTTTTTTATTTTCAATAAAATGGTTAATGAAGGTTGTGTGGAAGGGTTTTTATTTCAATAAAATATTTTTTTCTATGTATTTCTATTTTCTTTTAAACTTTATTACTACCATCTTAGTAATGGCCTCTAGCTGATTTACAGCATCCATTACTAAGGCGGGGCTTAGTGCAAAGGCTAGCACTAACCCACATTTTTACCCCGGTACGCGTCGACACCATGGGTACCAGGAAGAGCCGGGTATGATCTAGTATCCAAACATCTGTAGTAGTGGTCAGGCACTGGGGCTGACGCAGGCTGGTATTATTAGGCTGGGAAAGGCCAAAACCAGTGGCCCTTCCTACCCTGGTAATGCTAGGCTTCTGCTGCTATGTTGTATCTGGCTGGTTATCAAAAATGGGTCCACCCCATTTTTCCAAACCAGCCAGATACAACACAACAGCAGCAGCAGACCAGCATTACCAGGGTGGGAAAGGCCACTGTTTCTGGCCTTTCCCAGCCCAATAATACCAGCCTGCGGCCGCCCCAGTGCTCCGACCTACACTCACTACAGATGGTCAGGTACTGGATCGTACCAAGCTCGTCCCGGTACCCCTGGTGGTGGTGGGTACTGGGGCAATGATTGGGGGGTTAGTGTTAGCCTTTGCATCGGCTAACACCAAGCCTCGCCTTAATAATGGACACTGTCAATCAGCCAGAAGCTATTAATAAGGTGGTAGTAATAAAGTTTAAAAAAACACAAGGACATAGAAAAAACATTTTATTGAAATAAAAAACCCCATCACAACCCTCATTAACCATTTTATTGAAAATAAAAAAGCCATAATAGTAATAATAATAATAATAATAATAATAATAAGTAGTCCTTGAATCCGACGTAGTCCAACGACCGAACCTGCAAAAAAACACAAATACACCCAAAAATTAGTAACACATAAAAAAGCAAACCAATTAGGGTATGTTGACACGCACTGTTTTCAGACATAATTCGGGCATTTTACGCCTGAAAAAACTGCTCCATTACCCCTACAATCATCTGCCCATTGCTTTCAATGGGTTTTACGATGTTCTGTTCCCACGAGGTGTAATTTTACGTGTCGCTGTCAAAAGACTTCGTGTAAAAAGACGCCCGCGTCAAAGAAGTGCAGGTCACTTCTTGGGACGTTTTTGGAGCAGTTTTTCATTAACTCCATTGAAAAGCAGCGCCAATAACGTCCATAAAATATGCAGCGAAAAACGTGAGTAGTTACAAAAACGTCTGAAAATCAGGAGCGGTTTTCAGGCGAAAACAGCTCCATAATTTCAGACGTATTTCGCTACTGCGTGTGAACATGCCCTTATTATTCTTACCTTTGCTGGGTCCAGCGCTGGAGCCGCAACATCAGCAAGCTGGGCTCTATATCTAAGCCTATCATGTGCAATATGGTCTGCTGAGCCGCTGTATCTAATCCTATCTATAGCTGTAGGGTTAGAGTGCTATAGATATGCGGACACACACACACTTTTTTTTGAGGGGGTGAACATATATTAGTACAAGAATACTTACTGCTGGGGCCCTGTATCAGAGTATCATGTGTGATACTGTCTGCTGCGCCATGTATCTAAGCCTATCATGTGTGATACTATCTGCTGGGCCATGTATCTAAGTCTATCATGAGTAATACGGTCTGCCTGGGCTATCTATCTAAGCCTATTATGTGTGATACTGTCTGCGGGGACCATGTATCTAAGCCTAACATGTATGATACTGTCTACTGAGACAAGGAGGGTATGTGGGACTACTTACAGGGGACTTCATGGCACTGTCTACAAGGGGGATGTATGGCTGGGGGACTGTGTGTGGAACCATACAGGGGGGTTGTGACACTATATACAGGGGGCAGTGTGGGGAATGCTCTACAGGTGTCTTTGATTAGAGCTCCGAGACATAAACTTTGCTTGGGGCGCCAGAAATGCCAAATTTGGCCCTGAGGGTTAGGCCAGATTTACACGAGAGTGCCTTTCGCGCGCGCGCGCGCGCGCAAAAGGTACTTAACAGCTCCGTATGTCATCACATATGATGCGTGATTTTCACGCAGCCGCCATCATTATGACACGGTTTGTTAACAGAAAAGCACGTGGTGCTTTTCTGTATTCAATCATAGTTTTGACTGCTGTTGCGCAAATCACGAGCTTCACACGGAAGTGCTTCCATCTGCTGCACGTGATTTTCAGGCACCCATTGACTTCAATGGGTGCGTGATGCACCAACACACAAATATAGGACGTCGTGCATTTCACGCAGCGGACATACGGTGCGTGAAAATCACGGACTGTCTAAACAGCCCCATAGACTAACATAGGTCCATGCGAGGCGCGCGAAAATCACACGCGTTGCACGGACGTATTACACGTTCATGTAAATAAGCCCTTAGTACAAGGATACTTACTGCTGGGGCCCTGTATCTAAGGCTACATTCACAGGAGTGTGACATATTTACGCACGTAAAAACACGAGTAAATCTGGTCACGTGCATTGCATTTTGCATCTGTGTGCGGCATGTTTTTTTCACGCACTCGCAACCACTTTTTTTTTCAGTGTAATTGATACGTGAAACACGGACAGCACACGGATGTCGTCCGTGTGCTGTCCGTGGTTTTTACACACCCATTGACTTTAATGGGCGACTAGGTGCGTGAAAATGCACTAATATAGGACATGCAGTGCGTTTCACACAACGGACACTCGCTGCGTGAAAACTCATGCAGGTGTGAATAGCCCCATTGCAATCAATGGGTCAGTGTGATGTGCATTGTTTCAACTCACAGCACACGGATGAGATTCATGCTTGTCTGAATGAGCCCTAAGTCTATCATGAGTGATACTGTCTGCTGGGACCCTTTACCTAAGCCTATAATGGATGATACGGTCTGCTGAGACAATGCATCCAATTCTATCCAGCGGTGTAGCTATAGGAGCGTTAGTCTTATAGATATGAGAGGATGCAATCCAGTACTGATATATTTAAAAGGAAATAGTATTCCCAAAAAATTTTTCAGATAAAATCCAATGCGTATAGAGGTGGTTGCCTCCGCAATAAGCCTTCGCATTTCAGACAGATCACCTGTCCTTAGGTCATGGCACATCATGATAGCTGCAAACAAAACAACCTGCAATTATATCTGGTTGGTTTTCCCGGTTTCACTCAGTGTCCAATCAAAGTAACAGACACAAGGAAGTCCAACATCACCTGTGCAAGAGAACAGCTGACAAGCTGGAACTCCCACCTTAATTTGCAGGTACCAGACGGTGCATCTGAATAATGCAATCTTCATCCAAAATAGGTAAATATGACCAAAAATACACTTATTCCAGTGGGAAGAATTGAATTACAGTAACTATATATTTTTTTAGTTTATTCAATAGAGCGGATATAGACGCAAAAGGATGTATGGTAATATTAACTGTTAAAACAATGATCCATGCCATAGTCAAAGATATGAGAAGTGTAAGGGCCGCCAACCGGATTGCAGTCTCCTGGGGTAGACAGACACTTTTGGCACAGTAAGAACAGACTACAGTCCAGTCACAGTGTGGTACTACTGGCCTCAGACAGTTTTATTAGGTAAAAAGCCGTAGCAGAAAACAAATGAATACATAAAGTAAATCCTAGGCCGTCTGGCCACTAACTAAACATGCAGTTCCTAACTACAAAGAGCTGAGCCTAGAGCTCCAACTCTCAAACACAACACCACCGTTGCTTTACTCACATCCAGCTTTCCCAGGAGCAGAGCGAGAGACTGTGAACTCTGCCTCTGTTATAAAGCACACCTCAGCTGTGCAGGTAATTAGCCACAATGCAATACCTGAAGTGGCTAGTGGAATAGGAACCCTTACAATTCTCCCTATTCCAACAACCAGGCCCTTTTACACAGGTTTTCCAGAAAACCCTTGAGCAAGGAAAACACATTTTCCTTCTAGCTCAATTCCCTGGCTGTTGATGTATATGACAGGAACCTGGGTGAGATGTACACACCGTCCACTACTCTTCCCCTGGTCCTATCACAGGAGGTAAAATGTAAACAAAAGAATACGAAAATCAAGACAATTAGTGACAATGATACAAATGTAAAATAAAAATATACAATATATTTGATAGAAAAAACATGGTTTTACCAAAGAAAGGTTATTTATATTAATAATAAACCGTATATTTAAAAGTGCAATTTTTACATCCGGTATTATCTACCGTGACAAAACTTGGATCGAAAACTAGCAGGGTGGTGATGGTACATGATCTGTGGGTCAACAAGAGAAACTTACTATAGTGGCAACAGAGTTATGAAAGATCATAATAAACAACATAGATGACCTATTTCGGATGAAGGTTGCATTATTCAGATGCACCATCTGGTTCCTGCAAACTCAGGTGGGAGTTCCAGCTTGCCAGCTGTTCTTTTGCACAGGTAATGTTGGACTTCCTTGTGTCTGTTACATTGATTGGACACTGAGTAAAACGGACATTTTTTTAATGGAGAACAGACCGGATATAAATGCAGGTTGTTTTGTTTGCAGCTTTCATGATATGCCATGACTAAGGACAGGCGATCTGTCTGAAACACATTGGACTTTATTATTATCTGAAATAAAGTTGGAATACCTTTCCCTTTTAAATATATCAGCGCTGGATTGCATCCTTTCTATTCGTTACGATTACACCGTGTGCCGACACTTGGATCCGTGCACAGTCTGAACCTGGACATACAAACTGGTGACCGGGAGGATTCCTCATCATTTATTCTTATAGATATGCTATCTCCAATATATATGTAAAAAAATATATATTTTTCGGGGGGCAGTAAATATATGTCACGGGGCTTGTTTTTCTGATCTTTTAAGACCCTAGCAATGCCCCTGGTTTGACATAATTATAAGGTCCAATCTCTGTGTGTCTTGCTGATTTCTGTCATAATTGTTTTTTGTTTTTTTTTACTGTTATACCATACCTCCTTACATACATATATTACCATTAATTTATTTTTATTTTTTTCTTAAACCTCATGCACACGACCGTAGTTGTGTGCACAGTCCGTTATTACGGCACGGACGGCCCGAGATGTGTCATCCGCGGGCTGTCCACAATCACAGACCGTGTACACACAAGAGTTGAATTAAGAGTTAAGCATTGAGTTTAAAGATCCAGAGCAAAGCGCTCGCTGATACTCTGCTCGGGACTCAAGCAACAGCCAATGTGACAGCCCCTTGCGGTCATGTTCTTGAACAGCACATGAAGCAAGAGCTTAGTCACATGGGGCCGTGTCGGTTCGTCATCACTATCAGGCTGGGTTCACACACACTATTTACGGACGTAATTCGGGCGTTTTAGCCCCGAATTACGTCCGAAAATGTGGCTCAAAAGCGTCGGCAAACATCTGCCCATTCATTTGAATGGGTCTTACGATGTTCTGTTCCGACGGTCATTTTTTTTACGCGCCGCTGTCAAAAGGCGGCGCGTCAAAAAGACGCCCGCATCAAAGAAGTGCCTGTCACTTCTTCAGATGTAAATGGAGCCGTTTTACATGGACTCCATGGAAAACCAGCTCCAATTACGTCAGTAATGGACGCAGTAAAAGACGCCTGCACATGCCATTACGGCTGAAATTGCGGAGCTGTTTTCTCCTGAAAATAGCTCCGTGATTTCAGCCGTTACGGATGGTGCCGTGTGAACATACCCTTAGAAAAGCTCCAGCACTTCCTGAATAATTAATGAGGTTTGAACTGCACTATTAGGCCTTATTCACACGAACGTATAATACGTCCGTGCTATGCGCGTGGAAATCACCCGCGTCGCCCGGACCTATGTTAGTGAATGGGGCCGTTCAGACTGTCAGTGAATTTCACGCAGCATATGTGCGCTGCGTGAAACTCATGACATGTTCTATATTTGCCCGTGTTTCACGCTGCACTCACCCATTGAAGTGAATGGGTGTGTGCAAATCGCGCTCGGCACACGGAAGCACTTCTGGGTGTCGCGCGTGATTCGCGCAACAGTAGTACAAACAATGAATGAAAACAGAATAGCACCACGTGCTTTTCTGTTTGCAAACATAAAACCAGAGTGTCATCATGATGCCGGCTGCGCAAAAATCACGCAGCCGCACACCATATGCTGAAGCCACACGGACCTTTTGCGTGCGAAACACGGACATGTCCATGTGAATAAGGCCTTAAGCACAGATTTTTAAATTGAAGCATATTAGTAAGTTACTTCGTTACACATAAATATATTATTGCAATGCAATTTTTGGTTCCCGGATAACCCCTTTAACCCGTTAGTGACCGCCAATACGCTTTTTAACGGCGGCCACTAATGGGCTTTATTCTGATGCATAGGCCTTTTTACGGCACTGCATCAGGATAAAGTAAACAGAGCAGGGAGCCGTCAAATCTCCCTGCTCTCAGCTGCTAGAGGCAGCTGAGGGCTGGGGGCGTCCCTGCTCTGTCGTGTGAGATCGATATTAGTATCGATCTCACCCGTTTAACCCCTCAGATGCGGTGCTGAATAGCGTGCACCGCATCTGAGTGGTTTTGGAGAGAGGGAGGGAGCTCCCTCTATCTCCCACCGACACCCGACGATACGATCGCCGAGTGTCTGTGTCTCCAATGGCAGCCGGGGGCCTAATAAAGGCCCCAGGTCTGCTTGGAGAGAATGCCTGCTAGATCATGCCGGAGGCATGTCCTAGCAGATGCCTGTCCGTTTTAAACGGACAGGCAGTAATACACTGCAAAACAACCAAAAAACATAGGGGACATAGCACCCACTATTATACTTATGAATGTATAACTGACACGTATTTTCATAAAATATTATAATCTTTATTAGTGCATAATGAATAGCAATACGTGATATCAGAAATAATGACAATGATAAAAATATTGCAGTGTATTATAATAGCGATCGGAGAATTGCATATTAAAGTCCCCTAGTGGGACTAGTAAAAAAGTAAAAAAAAAGTTTAATAAAGTTAATTAAAAAAAAATGTGAAAAAAATGAAAAACCCACCTTTTCCCCTTACAAAATGCTTTACTATTATAAAACCAAAATAAAGTAAAAAAGTTACATATTTGGTATTGCCGCGTCCGTAACGACCCCGACTATAAATCTATAACATTATTTAACCCGCATGGTGAACGGCGTAAAAAATGTAATCAAAAACTATGGAAAAATTGCTGTTTTCTGTGAATCCTGACTTTAAAAAAATGTGATAAAAAGTGATCAAAAAGTCGCATCTACTCCAAAATGGTACCAATAAAAACTACAAGTCTTCCCGCAAAAAAGAAGCCCTCATACAACTGCATCGGTGGAACAATAAAAAAGTTATGGCTCTTCGAATATGGAGACACAAAAACAAATAATTTTGAAAAAAAAGCGTTTTTACTGTGTAAAAGTAGTAAAACATACAAAAACAATACAAATTTGGTATCGTTGCAATCGTAACAACCCGCTGAATAAAGTTATTGTGTTATTTATATCACACGGTAAACGGCGTAGATTTAAGACGTGAAAAAGTGTGGTGAAATTTCAGGTTTTTTTCTATCCCCCCCCCCAAAAAAAAAGTAAATAAAAGTTAATCAATAAATAATATGTACCTCAAAATGGTGCTATTAAAAAATACAACTTGTCCCGCAAAAAACAAGACCTTATACAGCTATGTCGACGCAAAAAATAAAAAAGTTATAGATCTTGGAATGAGACGATGGAAAAACGTAAAAAATGGCTTGGTCATTAAGGTTTAAAATAGGCTGGCCATTAAGGGGTTAATGAGCCTGGACCACAAATGCAGCCCGTAAAATGACATGTCCTATTTTTTTTGCGGTCCGGGCTCTGGGCAATGCACCACGGTCATGTGCATTGGTCCATAGGATATAATGTGCCCTTTACTATCCGTAACTGCAGCTCTGCAATTGCGGATAGTATGCGGACACAAATGCATAGTCGTGTGCATGGGGCCTTAGTTGGTTAGACCATTAACGGGGCCTTTAGGGATAGATTAGAGTTCGGAGTTGCCCCTGACTGGATAAGGAACATCAGGGAGAGCTGTTAGTGTATACTTATTTCAACTACTTCCCCTATAGTATGGACACCTTCCTTTTGTTTTTTTCTGCTTTATTTAAAAGTTACATTTTAATTTGTTGGTTATTTTTATGGTTGGTTCTCTGTGAAATAGTATTTGAACATTAATCTCTGGCTACGAGTGTCCTTCCAAAGCCTTTGCATGTATTTGGCTCTGTGATTTACATGTACATTTAGCAAACTTCTGCATTTGCAATCCCATGGAGTTTGTTTGCTTATAGCAAATCCTCTTTTTTCTAACAATGTCCTAATGTCATAGTGTGTTACGACACCCCCATGTGTTATAAAATAGGCATAAATTAATTCTCCTGTGCCGCAATGCTAAATTTGAATGGGTACGTCCACATGGGACAATTATGCTGCAAATTTTCCTTCGCAGAAAATTTGCAGTGTATTCACAAGGATCCACAGGTAAAACCACAATACAAATGCTGCGGATTTGCATTTATGCCGCAAAATTCCCTGTAGATTTTCTGATGTCTGTTTTTTTGAGGATTTGAGTAGAATCTGAACCTGTGGAAGTTCAACGGATTTTAAGTGGTTGCGCAACAGAAATGCAGTAAAATTCACAACAAATCATTGCTTGTGGAATTTAAAGCCCTTCTTGCAAGTCTATGAGGAGAATACGCAGCAACTCAGTGGGGATTCTGCAACATAAATTGACAAGCTGCACATTTCAATTTCGCTCCGCAGGTTGATTTCTGCACGTATTCTGAGCGGATTTTTCCCGCATTGTGTAGATGACATTTGTTCAAATCTCCACTCTGCTATTACTGTAAATTCTACAAATATTCCACCTGCATAATATACACCACATGTGGAGAAACCCACACCAAATATTGATTTGATTTAGATTTCTCTTCTGTTCATTCATTTTGTATCTTGTTAATTGATAAAAATAAAACTATTAACACTTCTATTTTTGAAAGCATTCTTACTTTGCGGCATTTTTCCCACAACTGCCTAAGGGCATGTTCACACGTGGCAGAGTTTTTCCGCTGCAAATGTTGGTGCAGATTTTGGGCAATTACGCAACAAATCTGCACCAACATTTGCATATTTGACAGGTAATTCAGACGTTGCAGATATCACAGCGGACTTGCCCCAGATTTCAGATTTAGCATTGCAAAGGCTGAAATCCGCAGTGAAATTCCGCATCTTCTCCGCAACAGACAGTGCATGCTGCGGAGGGAAAATTCCGCACCGCAGCCTATGGTCCGCAGCGGAGTTTTCCGCAATGTCTGAACTAACTTGCCTAAAAATGTATTGAAACAAATGTAAAAAACGGCCGCTGGAGAATTCCACTGCGGACTGTCCGCAGCGTAATTCCACAGCAATTCCGCGACGTAAGAACATGCCCTAAAACTTTTGCACAGTGCTGTATATGTTAAAACGTAGGCAAAAAAACTTGAAAATAGCCTAAATGTAATATTCAATTTAATAAAAAATACATAGACATAAAATTAGTTTCGTTTAACCACTTCCCGACATTTGTCGTATGGATACGTCATAGAAAGCTAGTGCTTCCTGCATTTTGCCGTATCCATACGACAAATGGATGACACGGGCTCAAAAATGGACTCTGTGTCATTAGCTGTATGTTACAGCTGACACCCTGGGATAATAGCGGGGAACGAAGTTTGCTCCGATCCCCGCCAATAACCCCCTAAATGCAGCGGTCAAAAGTGATCGCTGCATTTAAGGGGTTTGCAGCTCATCGGCACCCCAGCAATGAAATTGCCAGGGGGTCGGTGGCTGCAAAGGCAACCGGAGGCTTAACACTAGCTTCCCGATATGCCTAGTTCAGAAACCTTTCAGGCCCCGTGGGGCGGGGCCTAAAAAGGTTTCCGTTGCTGTTGACAAGATGGCGCCGGCTCAGGAGCTGAGTCAGCGTCATCAGCAGTGGATGTCAGCTGCATATTACAGCTGACACCCACCTGTAACAGCAGGAACCGGGGCCAGTTCCGATTCCTGCCATTAACCCCTTAGATGCAGCAATCGCTGCGTCTTAGAGGTTCTAAGCAGATCGGCAGCCCTGCCATGCAATCGCAGAGCTGACGACTACTGCTAGGGCAACTGGAGGCCTAACAATGACCTCCTGCTCTGCCATTACGGAAGTCGATTAGGCCCCGCCTGGAGGCGAAGACTAATAGTCTTGCTGTCAGTGAATGACTGATTGATCTAATACATTGCACTACATAGGTAGAAAATTAGAAAAAAAATCTGACAGTTGGACCTTCAAGTCCCCTAGTGGGACTAAAGAAAAGTGAAAAAAAAGTTGTCAAATAAAGTTTCAAATAATAAAATAAAACAAAATCGCCATTTTATCGCCAAAATCCTTTATTATTGAAAAAATAGAATCAACCATACATATTTGGTACCGCCGCATCCGTAATGACCTGAACTATAACAATATTATGTTATTTGTTCCACGTGGTAAACGGCGTAAGAAAAAAAACGTAAAAAACAATGGCAGAATTCTTGTTATTGGTCACTTTCCCCTACAAAAATTGGAATAAAAAGTGATCAAAAACTTGCATGTAGCTTATAAAAACTATAGCTTGTGTCACAAAAAACAAGCCCTCGTACTTCTTCGTCAATGAAAAAAATATAAAAGTTATGGTTCTCACAACATGGCGATAGGTATTGCCGGAATTGTACTGACCCGCAGAATAAAGTTAACATGTCATTTATAATGCATGATGAACGCCGTATAGAAAAAACTAAAAAACTATGCCAGAATTGCTGTTTTTTGGTCACCTTGCCTCCCAAAAAATGGGATAAAAAGTGATTAAAAAGTCGCATGTACCCCAAACTGGTACTAATAATAACTACAGCTCGTCACGCAAAAAACACAGCCCTTATACCATTACGTCTATCAAAAAATGTAATTAGTTAAGGCTCCAATAAGTCAGGAAATAAAAAATATGCAGTTGTGTAGGGCCGAGGGGAACATTTCTTCTGTTTCAAGAGGCAATTTATCAAGGCCCTAAAAAGGGCCCACACATATCTGCTGCAAGCGAGGGTTCCCGTTGTAATGGCAGGAAGGAGGTGAAGGGAAAGTGAGCCCTAATCTACCCACCGCCCTGTCCCTGCCTACTTGCAACGACCCGCCCTAGGCGACGAGGTACAACTGGGCGGCGGTCCCTACGCTGGCTAAGTGCACAGGAAGACAAAAAGGGAACACGCAAGGGAAGGGGCAGTAGCCACGGAACGCCACGAGGAAACGGGGCGGCGAACGAACAGTCAGGACCAGGACGAAGTGAGTACACCCGAGCGGGCACGGAGACAGAAGCAAGCCAGGGCAAGCAAAGCAGGTCAAGCAGAACTGCAGCAAGGCAGAAGCACGGCAGAAGCAGGCTGGAGCAAGCAGCAGTGGGGCCAGGAAGCCAAAAGAATTACAAGCACTGAGGGAGAGCACAGGGCAGGTAATAAAGGGCAGGGGGCGGAGCTAACTCCGAGAGACCAGGCCGCGATAGGCTCTCCCACTCCTGAGCCTGCCACCCTGGTTGGTGGGAGATCGTGTCAGTCGAACAGGTCTGGCCTCAGGTGTGGATTGATTAATCCCAGGAGTATAGCTAGATGAAGTACCTGGCAGATCCCTAACAGTACTCCCCCTTTTATGAAGGGCCACCGGACCCTTACTAAGGGGACCCGGTTTAGTGGGGAAGAGGAGGTGGAACCTCCTGATCAATACCCCAGCGTGAACATCACGGGCAGGTACCCAAGTCCTCTCCTCCGGCCCGTATCCTCTCCAATGGACCAGGTACTGGAGGGAGCCCTGGACCATCCTACTGTCCATAATCTTGGCCACCTCGAATTCCACCCCCTCAGGGGTGAGAACGGGAACAGGAGGTATCCTCGAGGGGGACCAGGACGGGGAGCAGCGTTTAAGGAGGGAGGCATGGAAGACGTCATGTATGCGAAAGGATGGGGGGAGCTCCAGACGGAAGGATACAGGGTTGAGGACTTCAATGATCTTATAAGGTCCAATAAATCGGGGAGCAAACTTCCTGGACGGGACCTTAAGGCGCAAGTTCCTGGACGACAACCAGACCAAATCCCCGACGACAAACCGGGGGTTAGCAGAACGTCTACTATCCGCCTGAATCTTTTGTGCGCTCTGGGACGCCTCTAGGTTCTTCTGAACCTGGGCCCAGACAGTGCACAGTTCCCGATGAACCTCCTCTACCTCAGGATTATTGGAACAACCAGGGGAGACGGAGGAGAACCTTGGGTTAAACCCGAAATTACAGAAAAACGGGGAGACCCCTGACGAGTTACTGACCCGGTTATTCAGGGAAAATTCAGCAAGGGGAAGGAATGAGACCCAATCGAATTGACAGTCAGAGATGAAACACCTTAAATATTGTTCCAGGGATTGGTTGGTCCTTTCCGTTTGGCCATTAGTTTCGGGATGGAAGGCGGAGGAGAAGGACAGATCAATCTCCAACTTTTTACAAAAAGCTCTCCAAAATAAGGAAACAAATTGTACCCCTCTGTCAGAAACGATATTGACTGGGGCCCCATGGAGACGCAGGATGTGTTTCACAAACAAAGAAGCTAACGTCTTGGCGTTAGGTAGCTTCTTAAGGGGCACAAAGTGGCACATCTTGCTGAAGCGGTCGACTACCACCCACACCACCGACTTGCCCTGAGATGGAGGCAAATCGGTGATAAAATCCATGGAGATATGGGTCCAAGGTCTCTGGGGAATGGGCAAGGAACGTAGTAGGCCCGCAGGTCGTGACCTAGGGGTTTTGGACCTAGCGCAAACCTCACAGGCGGCGACGTAAGCCCTAACATCTTTAGGCAACCCAGGCCACCAATAGTTTCTGGTAATGAGGTGTTTGGTGCCCAAGATGCCAGGATGACCAGATAGAGCGGAGTCATGGTTTTCCCTGAGTACCCTCAGCCGGTATTGCAGGGGAACAAACAGTTTGTCCCCAGGGACGTTCCCGGGAGCTGCACCCTGATCAGCCGCGATATCAGAAGCTAAATCAGAATCCGTGGCAGAGACGATTATACCAGGGGGTAAAATACAAGCGGGATCCTTCTCGGAAGGAGGATTGGCCATGAAACTACGTGACAGAGCGTCAGCCTTAATATTCTTGGACCCAGCCCTATAGGTAACCAAGAAATTAAATCTGGTAAAGAATAGTGCCCACCGAGCTTGTCTAGGATTAAGCCTCCGGGCCGATTCTAGGAAAACCAGATTCTTGTGATCCGTAAGGACCGTTACCTGGTGTCTGGCCCCCTCCAGGAAGTGCCGCCACTCCTCAAAAGCCCATTTAATGGCTAGAAGTTCGCGGTTGCCAATATCATAGTTACTCTCCGTGGGCGAAAACTTCCTAGAGAAGTAAGCACAGGGGCGGAGATGGGTGAGGGAGCTGGTACCCTGGGACAAGACGGCCCCCACTCCCACCTCGGAAGCGTCAACCTCCACAATAAATGGCTCCTCTTGGTTGGGCTGAATCAGCACGGGGGCCGAGATAAAGCACTTCTTGAGAGTCTCAAAGGCCTGGACGGCCTCAGGGGGCCAATGGAGGACATCGGCACCCTTGCGGGTAAGGTCCGTAAGAGGCTTAGCGACGACCGAGAAGTTGGCAATAAATCTCCTGTAATAGTTGGCGAACCCTAAAAAACACTGTAACGCCTTAAGGGAGGCAGGTTGGACCCATTCCGCCACAGCTTGAACCTTGGCAAGGTCCATGCGGAATTCATGAGGAGTGAGGATTTGCCCTAAAAATGGTATCTCCTGTACCCCAAAGACACATTTTTCAGTCTTAGCAAACAGATTATTCTCCCGAAGGACCTGGAGCACCTTCCTGACATGCTCCACGTGGGAGGACCAGTCCTTGGAAAACACCAGTATGTCATCAAGGTACACAACAAGAAAATTACCTAGGTACTCTCTCAGGATTTCATTAATAAAATTCTGGAAGACAGCAGGGGCATTACACAACCCAAAGGGCATGACCAGGTATTCGAAATGACCCTCGGGTGTGTTGAACGCAGTTTTCCACTCATCCCCCTCTTTGATGCGGATAAGGTTATATGCCCCCCGTAGATCGAACTTAGAAAACCATTGGGCTCCCTGAACCTGATTAAAAAGATCCGGAATCAAAGGAAGTGGGTACTGGTTCCTTACGGTGACCTTATTCAGGTTACGATAATCAATGCACGGCCTAAGACCACCATCCTTCTTCCCCACGAAGAAGAAGCCAGCACCTACAGGAGAAGTCGAGGGGCGAATGAAACCCTTGGCCAGGCATTCTTGGATATACACCCTCATCGCTTCACGTTCAGGACATGAAAGATTAAATATCCTACCCTTAGGAAGCTTGGCACCAGGCACCAAATCGATTGCGCAATCGTAATCTCTATGGGGGGGCAACACCTCGGAGGCCTCCTTAGAAAACACATCGGCGAAGTCCTGAACAAACTCAGGAAGCGTGTTTACCTCCTCCCGGGGAGAAATAGAGTTAACAGAAAGACATGACATAAGACATTCATTACCCCATTTGGTGAGATCCCCAGTATTCCAATCAAATGTGGGATTATGCAACTGCAACCAGGGAAAGCCTAAAACCAGATCAGACGATAATCCCTGCATCACCAGTACAGAGCACTGCTCCAAATGCATGGAGCCAACCAGGAGTTCAAAAACAGGAGTATGCTGAGTAAAATAACCATTAGCAAGGGGGGTTGAGTCGATTCCTACTACAGGGATAGGATAAGTTAAATCAATACAAGGCATCTTTAGAGACATAGCAAATTCCACAGACATGATATTAGCAGATGAGCCAGAATTCACGAAAGCACTGCCCGTGGCAGACCGGCCAGCAAACGAGACCTGAAAGGGAAGCAAAATTTTATTGCGTTTCACATTAACGGGAAATACCTGTGCGCCCAAGTGACCTCCCCGATGATCACTTAGGCGCGGAAGTTTTCCGGCTTCTTATTCTTGCGCCTGGGACAGGTGTTCAGTAGATGCTTGTCGTCCCCACAGTAGAAGCAGAGACCATTCATTCTGCGAAACTCCCTACGTTGTCGAGGGGACATGGAGGCCCCGAGTTGCATAGGTACCTCCGAGTCCTCCGTGGAGGGGCGAGGAGACGGGACCTCGGGGGGAATCGCAGAAAAGTCAGAGGGGAGCACACTGAAGCGTTCTAGCTGACGTTCCCTGAGACGTCGGTCAAGTCGTACTGCTAGGGCCATAACCTGGTCAAGGGAGTCAGGCGAGGGGTAGCTAACCAGCAGATCCTTCAGGGCGTCAGATAATCCTAACCTAAACTGGCACCTTAGGGCCGGATCGTTCCACTGAGAAGCTACGCACCACTTCCTAAAATCAGAACAGTATTCCTCAACCGGTCTCCTACCCTGACGTAAGGTCACCAGCTGACTCTCGGCTAAAGCAGTCCTGTCAGTCTCGTCGTAAATGAGTCCGAGGGCAGAGAAAAAACGATCAACAGAGGAAAGTTCAGGGGCGTCAGGAGCCAAGGAGAAGGCCCACTCTTGGGGCCCTTCCTGGAGTCGGGATATGATGATACCCACCCGCTGGTTCTCGGAACCTGAGGAGTGGGGCTTTAGGCGGAAATACAGTCTGCAACTCTCCCGGAAGGAGAGAAACGTCTTACGGTCCCCTGAAAACCGGTCAGGTAACTTGAGGTCGGGTTCTAGAGGTGAGGTGAGGGGTACTACTAAAGCAGCGTCACCCTGATTGACCCTTTGGGCCAGGGCCTGGACCTGTAGGGAGAGGCCCTGCATCTGCTGGGTCAGGGTCTCAAGGGGGTCCATGATAGCGTCAGCGTAGGAGAAATGGTAGACTAGGTAAGGGCTTGTAATTATGTAATGGCAGGAAGGAGGTGAAGGGAAAGTGAGCCCTAATCTACCCACCGCCCTGTCCCTGCCTACTTGCAACGACCCGCCCTAGGCGACGAGGTACAACTGGGCGGCGGTCCCTACGCTGGCTAAGTGCACAGGAAGACAAACAGGGAACACGCAAGGGAAGGGGCAGTAGCCACGGAACGCCACGAGGAAACGGGGCGGCGAACGAACAGTCAGGACCAGGACGAAGTGAGTACACCCGAGCGGGCACGGAGACAGAAACAAGCCAGGGCAAGCAAAGCAGGTCAAGCAGAACTGCAGCAAGGCAGAAGCACGGCAGAAGCAGGCTGGAGCAAGCAGCAGTGGGGCCAGGAATCCAAAAGAATTACAAGCACTGAGGGAGAGCACAGGGCAGGTAATAAAGGGCAGGGGGCGGAGCTAACTCCGAGAGACCAGGCCACGATAGGCTCTCCCACTCCTGAGCCTGCCACCCTGGTTGGTGGGAGATGGTGTCAGTCGAACAGGTCTGGCCTCAGGTGTGGATTGATTAATCCCAGGAGTATAGCTAGATGAAGTACCTGGCAGATCCCTAACACCTGTATTATACCAGGACAACACTTTCCCAGCAAAATTCCCCATACTGCAAAGGTGCGGAGTGTGGACCAAAAGGGGGATAAGAAAGGACACCATTTAACAGTGCTACACTTGCCTGTGCATAAAGGATTGCTTCACAGCGTAAAAAATATCTATGGATTATTTTATTGTTTTTTTTTACCCCATTATGATACCGCCTGACTATGCCCCTGATGTACTCCGCACAGATTACATGTACCTCCACATTATAAACTGAAATACTAGTAAAACTTCAAACAAAACTGCTACCAACCAAAATCCAGGCTCCAAAAGCCAAATGACGCTCCCCCCCTTCTGAACCCTACAGCATGCCCAAACAGCTGTTTACTTCCACATATATGGCATTGTCATACCTGGGAGAACCCTTTTAACAATTTTTGGGGTGTGTGTCTCCAGTGGCATGACATATTTGCCACTGATATGGCATATCTAGGGAAAAATGTAAATGTTTACTTTGCACCATCCGCAGTGCAAGCATTTAGGGAAAATACCTGTGAGATGCTGAATGCTCACTGCACCCCTTAATAAATGCCTTGAGGGGTGTAGTTTCCAAAATG
Organism: Rhinoderma darwinii; assembly: GCF_050947455.1. Taxonomy (NCBI): domain Eukaryota; kingdom Metazoa; phylum Chordata; class Amphibia; order Anura; family Rhinodermatidae; genus Rhinoderma; species Rhinoderma darwinii. The sequence goes on along the minus strand of NC_134687.1, from coordinate 190,892,985 downwards.
GGGTCACTTCTGAAAGGTTTATTTTATTATTTCACATCAGAGCCTCTGCAATTGTGAACCAATACTTTGTAAATCGCCAAATTAGGCCTCAACTTCGCATTGTACTCTTTCACTTCTGAGCCTGGTCGAATGTCCAGGCAAAAGATTAGGGCCACATGTAGGGTGATTCTAAAACCTGGAAACACAGCATAATAATTAGAGAGCTGTCTTGTTATGGTGGCATGAGCTGGGCACCACATACTGGCATATCTATGGAAAAAAAAAAAATCCCATTTTCACTCACTCATTTCTGCAAAATACCTGCGGGGTTAACATGCTCACTCCATCCCTGGGTGAATACCTTAAGGGGTGTAGTTTCCAAAATGGGGTCACTTCTGTGGGGTTTCCACTGTTTTGGTTCCACAGGGGCTATGCAAATGCGACGGAGTGACCAGAAGCCAATCCAGCAAAATCTGCACTCCAAAAGCCAAATGGCGCTCCTTCCCTTCTGAGCCCTACTGTGTGCCCAAACAGCAGTTTATGATCACATATGGGGTATTTCCATACTCCAGAGAACTTGCTTTACAAATGTTGGTGTCCTTTTATTTGTTGAGAAAATAAAAAATTTTGAGCTGAAGCTGCGTCTTATTGAAGAAAAAGGATTTTATTTATTTTAACTGCCTAATTCTAATAAAATCTATTAACACCTGTGTGGTCAAAATGCTCACTACACCCCTAGATGGATTCTTCAAGGGGTTTAGTTTCCTAAAATAAGTAACTTTTTGGTTGTTTTCACTTTTTTTGGTCCCTCAGGGGCTTTGCAAACGCGACATGGCCTCCGCAAACCATTCCTGCTAAATTTGAGCTCCAAATGGCGCTCTTTTCCTTTTAACTGGTTGCCGACACAGGACGAGAATGCTCGTCCTGAGCGGCGAGTACTTGGCGCATTAGGACGAGCATTCTCGTCCTGTGTGACAGCGGTCTCTGTGCACGATCGAGAGCGGGGCAACGGCTGTAATACACAGCCACGGCCCCGCTCTGACAGCGGAGAGGAGAGAAACATCTTCTCTCCGCCGTTAACCCTTTGAACGCCGTGATGAAAGCTGATCGCGTCATTCAAGGAGAGGGGACTGCACACTGATCGCGTCACAGAAGATAACTGTGACGCGATCAAAGCCCACAACTCAAATGGCCAGACAGCCCAGGGTCCATTGAAGGACCCCAGGGCTGTCTGAACATATTTCCTGTTGTTAGGGCATACTGAGGTGTATGCCCTAACAACTGCCTGTGTACAATCAGTGCACAGGCTAATGTACTGGCATATAGATCTATGCCAGTATATTACAGTTACAAAATCAAAATCAAAATGATAAATCCCTTTATGGGATTAAAAAAAAAAGTTAAATGAATGTAAAAAAAAATTCATCATAAATAAATAAGTAAAAAAATACACAGAAACACAATTTTTTTTATAATAAATAAACTTTTTAAAATATAAGTAAAAAAACATGAAATAATAAAGACATATTTGGTATCGCCACAACTGTAACAACCTGTACAACAAATGTATAACATTATTTATGATGATCGGAATATGGTGTAAAAAAAATAAATATTAAAACTGCTGCGGAACTGCTTTTTTTCTGCAATTTCTCCAAAATACAAATTTATAGAAATGAAACGATAATGTATTTGTACCAAAAAATGGTACCTACATAAAGTACAACTCGTCCCGCAAAAAAAAAAGTCTCATACAACTGCGTGGTACAAAAAATAAAAGAGTTATGAGCGTCGGGATGCAAAGAGGGAAATCTAAAAAAATTGCTCTGTCCTCTAGGCCAAAATTGGCCGTGTCCTTAAATGGTTAAGCCCTGCTGTGTGTCCAAACAGCCGTTTATGACCACATGTGGGGTATTGTTTTATTCGGGAGAAATTGCTTTACAATTGTGTTTTTTCTCCTTTAGTTCTTGTGGAAATGAGAAAAACATAGCTAAACCTACATTTTCTTTGAAAAAAATGACGATTTTAACCCCTTCCCGACATATGACATACAGTTACGTCATAGCTGGGTAGGGGAAGTATGGAGTGGGGTCACGGAGTGAACCTGCTCCATACGATGCGGGTGTCGGCTGTATGTTACAGCCGACACTTCAGAGTAACGAGCTGCATCGCGATCCCGCTCGTATAACTCATTAAATGCTGCGGTCAATAGGGGCTTAATAGATGCCTGTCAGAATCACGATATACTGCAATACATTAGTATTGCAGTATATCATGCAAGCGATTTAACGATCGCTGGTTGAAGTATCCTAGGGAGACTAATAAAAAAAGTAAAAATGAGTTAAAAAAAAATAAAATATTAAAAGTTTAAAAAAAAAAACCTTTTCCCATTTTCCCCTAGAGCATAGTAAAAAAATAAATAAATAAACATAATTCACATTGCCGCGTCCGTAAAAGTCTGAACTATTACAATATATCGTTATTTAACCTGCTTGGTGAACGCCGTAAAAAAAAAAAAATTGTAAACGCCAGAATGTCTATTTTCTTGGTCACCTAATCTCCCACAAAAAAAATGAAATAAAAATTGATTAAACCATCGCATGTACACCACAATGGTATTACTAAAAACTACAGCTTATCCCGCAAAAACATAAGCCCTCATACCACTTAATCGATGGAAAAATAAAAAAGTTATGGCTCTCGGAATTTGGCGACTCAAATATATATATTTTTTTACACTTAGGTTTTTACTTGTAAAAGTAGTAAAATATAAAAAAAACTACATATATTTGGTATTTCCGTAATCGCATTGACCCACAGAATAAAGTTAACATGTTGTTTTAATTGCACAGTGAGTTCCGTAAAAACGGCGTGCAAAAAAACATGGAGGAATTGCTGTTTTTTTCATTTTCTACCCCACAAATTATTTTTTTCCCGTTCCTAGTACAATATATGGCAAAATAAATGGTGCTACGTAAAACTACAACTCATCGCACACAAATCAAGCCCTCCTAGTACTATATAGATGGAAAAATAAAGACGTTATGGCTTTTGGAAGGTGGGGGGAAAAAACTAAAATTTAAATCTGAAAGTTGTTTACGATGGCAAGGGGTTAATTTTCATGGCCTACTTCCAATAATTTCTGCAATAACCCTGTCGGGTCAAAATGCTCACTGTACCCCTAGATAATTTTCTTGAAGGTGTAGTTTCCCAAATTGGGTCACTTTTGGGGGATTTCCACTGTTTTGGCACCGCAAGAGCCCTTCAAACCTGACATAGTGCCTAAAATGTATTCTAATAAAAAGGAGGCCCAAAATCAACTAGGTTCTACTTTGCTTCTGAGGCCTGTGCTTCAGTTCATAAGCACACTAGAGCCACATGTGGGATCAGGGGCGTAGCTAAAGGCTCATGGGCCCCGCCCCCGCAAACTTCTCATGGCCGACGGTCCGCAGCTTTCAGCTGCATCGCTGGGTCTCCTAAGTGACCCAACAATGCAGCACTAGCAGCCGGGGGCGTCACTAAGGCTGGGTTCACACACCCTATTTACGGACGTAATTCGGGCGTTTTAGCATTGAATTACGTCCAAAAATGCGGCTCAAAAGCGTTGGCAAACATCTGCCCATTCATTTGAATGGGTCTTACGATGTTCTGTGCCGACGGTCATTTTTTTTACGCGCCGCTGTCAAAGAAGTGCCTGTCACTTCCTCAGACGTAAATGGAGCCGTTTTCCATGGACTCCATAGAAAAACAGCTCCAATTACGTCCGTAATTGACGCAGCGAAAGACGCCTGCGCATGCCATTATGGCTGAAATTAAGGTGCTGTTTTCTCCTGAAAACAGCACCGTAATTTCAGCTGTAACAGACGCGTGTGAACATACCCTCAGGGCTTAAAATGTCAGGGGAAATAGCCCAATACATATGTGTCCGCCCAAAAAATAATGTGTGTATAGGAGACAGCATAGCATATCTATAGCACTACGACCCTATAAACTATGGATAGGATTAGATACAGTGGCTCAGCAGACAGTATCACACACGATAGGATTAGATACAGTGGCTCAGAAGGCAGTATCACACATGATAGGATTAGATACAGTGGCTCAGCAGACAGTACCACACATGATAGGATTAGATACAGTGGCTCAGCACAGTACCACACATGATAGGATTAGATACAGTGGCTCAGAAGGCAGTATCACACATGATAGGATTAGATACAGTGGCTCAGCAGACAGTATCACACATGATCAGATTAGATATAGGGCCCAGCAGACAGTATCACACAAGATACGATTAGATACAGGGCCCAACAGACAGTATCACACATGATTGGATTAGATACATAGCTCAGCAGACAGTATCACACATGACTGGATTAGATACACAGCTCAGCAGACAGTATCACACATGATAGGATTAGATACAGTGGCTCAGAAGGCAGTATCACACATGATTGGATTAGATACAGGGCCCAGCTCGCTGACATTGCGGCTCCAGCGCTGGACCCAGGACAGGTAAGAATAATAATTTTGCTTCTTTATGTGTTACTGATTATTTTTGTGTGTTTGTGTTTTTTTTACAGGTTCGTTTGTTGGACTTCGGATACGAGGACTTCAATGACGGCGTTTTTTTTATTCTCAATAAAATGGTTAATGAGGGTTGTGTTTTTTTATTTCAGTAAAATATTTTTTCTATGTGCTTGTATCTTTTTAAACTTTATTATCACCGCCTTAGTAATGGCCGCTGGCTGATTGACAACCTCCATTACTAAGGCGAGGCTTAATGTTAGCCGGTGCAGAGGCTTCACTAACCCCCATTATTACCCCGGTACCCACCGCCACCAGGAGTACTGGGAAGAGCCGGGCACGAACCAGTACCCGACCATCTGTAGTGACGGGCAGGCACCGGGGTGGCCGCAGGCTGGTAGTATTAGGCTGGGGAAGGCCAAAAACAGTGGCCCTTCCCACCCTTGTAATGCTGCCTGCTGCTGCTGTGTTGTATCTGGCTGGTTATGAAAATTGGGGGGGACCTGACATCGTTCTTTCCAATTATTATTATTTTTTTTTTTTTTTAAATGTCGTGGGGTCCCCCCCATTTTTCATAACTAGCCAGATACAATAAAGCAGCAGCAGCCTAGCATTACCAGGGTGGGAAGGGCCACTGTTTTTGGCCTTTCCCCTCCTGATAATACCAGCCTGCGGCCACCCCAGTGGCCGGCCATCACTACAGATGGTCAGGTACTGGATCGTACCCGGCTCTTCCCAACACCCCTGGTGGCGGTGGGTACCGGGGTAATAAAGGGGGTTAGTGTTAGCCTCTGCATCCGCTAACACTAAGCCCCGCCTTAGCAATGGATGCTGTCAATCAGCCGGCGGCCATTACTAAGGCGGTAGTAATATAGTTTAAAAAAAACACAAAGACATAGAAAAAATATTTTATTGAAATAAAAAAAAACCCACACAGCCCTCATTAACCATTTTATTGATTATAAAAAAAAAGCCGTCATCGAAGTAGTCCTGGAATCCGACGTAGTCCAACGACCGAACCTGTAAGAAAACACACAAAAAATTATTAGTAACACATGTGTTAGGCTTAGATACAGGGCCCATGTGTGATACTGTCTGTGGGACCCTGTATCTAAGCCTACCACAACGTAGGCTTAGACACATGGTCCAGCAGACAGTAATCTTATACAGTATAAGATTACTGTGTGCTGGGGCCCTGTATCTAAACCTACAGTGTGGTAGGCTTATATACAGGGCCATCAGATAGGATCACACATGGGCCATGTATCTAAGCCTACCATGTGATTGGCTTATATACAGGGCCCATCAGACAGGATCACACATGGGCCATGTATCTAAGCCTACCATGTGATTGGCTTAGATACAGGGCCCAGCAGACAGGATCACGCATGGGCCATGTATCTAAGCCTACCATGTGATTGGCTTAGATACAGGGCCCAGCAGACAGGATCACACAATCTGTGATCCTGTCTCATGGGCCCCCTAAGCCTGCTACAACGTAGGCTTAGGGGTTGTGCAGTCCCTAAACATTGATGGCCTATCCTCAGGATAGGCCATCAATAGCTGATGTGTCTCTCGGGACCCGCAAATCAGCTGTTTTGAAGGGGCCGCAGCACTCGTACGAGAGCTGCTTCCCCTTCATTTAACTACTCGCCCACACTGTGAATCGCCGACACGGATTCACAATGTGACCGGAGTGAAGTGACAGGAATGAAGGGGAGCAGCTCTCGTACGAGTGCTGCGGCCCCTTCAAAACAGCTGATTGGCGGGTCCCGGGAGTCGGACCCCGCCAGTCAGGGCTAACCATACCTTCCTCTTCGGCCGCGGCGGGAGTTCTGTCGTCATAGCGCTGAGACGTCATGCGCTGCGCACAGTGCTTGACGTCAGGACCTCCGCTGCGATCCGGAACCAGGAAGGTAAGTAAAGTATGTTACTATAGTAACAGGGGCCCGCGGTCCGAGTTACTATAGTAACTTTTTATTGATGTGGTGCGCCCGGTCGCAATTGCGACCGCTGCGACCCCTATAGCTACGCCAGTGTGTGGGATAGTTCCTAAAACTGCAGAACCTTGGCAATAAATATTGATTTGCGTTTCTCCGGTAAAACTTTCTGTGTTACAAAAAAAATTTGATTCAAAATGAATTTAGTTCCTGATAAACATCTAAAAGGTTAAGAAACTTTCTAAATGCTGTTTTGAATACTTTGAGGGTGAAGTTTTTAACCCCTTCCCAGCTTTGGGCACTTTTGACCTTCCTGACAGAGCCTCATTTTTCAAATCTGACATGTTTCACTTTATGTGGTAAGAACCCTGGAATACCTATACCTATCGAAGCGATTCTGAGATTGTTTTCTCGTGACACATTGAACTTTATGTTACTGGCAAAATTTGCTCGATACATTCAGTATTTAATTGTGAAAAACACCAAATTTAAGTGAAAAATTGCAAAAATTTGCATTTTTATCAATTTAAATGTATCTGCTTGTAAGACAGATAGTAATACCACATAAAATAGTTACTATTTCACATATTACATATGTCTACTTTATGTTTGCATCATTTTTTGAACATTCTTTTATTTTTCTAGGACGTTACAAGGCTTAGAACTTTAGCAGTAATTTCTCAAAATTTCAAGAAAATGTCTAAGGGTATGTTCACACGAGGGCGTCCGTAACGGCTGAAATTACGGGGATGTTTCAGCCTGAAAACATCCCCGTAATTTCAGCCGTAACGGCATGTGCAGGCGCTTGAACGCCGCGTCAATTACGGACGTAATTGGCGCTGCTATTCATTGGAGTCAATGAATAACGGCTCCAATTACGGCCAAAGAAGTGACAGGTCAATTCTTTGAAGCGGGCGTCTATTTACGCGCCGTCTATTGACAGCGGCGCGTATATTACGCCTCGTGTGAACAGACAAACGTCTGCCCATTGCTTTCAATGGGCAGATGTTTGTCAGCGCTATTGAGGCGCTATTTTCGGACGTAATTCGGGGCAAAAATGCCCGATTTACGTCCGTAAATAGGCAGTGTGAACATACCCTAAAAGGCTATTTTTTTCAGGGACCAGTTCAGTTGTGAAGTGGCTTTGAGGGCCTTATATATTAGAAAACCCCAATAAGTCACCCCATTTTAAAAACTTCCCCCTCAAAGTATTCAAAACAGCATATTGAAAGTTTCTTAACCCTTTAGAAATTTTGCAGCGATTAAAGCAAAATAGAGGTGACATTTACAAAGTTAATTTTTTTTCCAGAAATTCATTTTGAATCCATTTTTTTTTGTATCACAGAAGGTTTTAACAGGGAAATGCAACTCAATATTTATTGCCCAGGTTCTGCAGTTTTAGTAAATATCCCACATGTGGCTCTAGTGCGCTACTGGACTGAAAGCACAGGCCTCCAAAGCAAAGGAGCACCTAGTGGATTTTGGGCCTCCTTTTTATTACAATATATTTTAGGCACCATGTCAGCTTTGAAGAGGTCTTGTGGTACTAAAACAGTGGAAACCCTCCAAAAGTGACCCCATTTGGGAAGCTACACCCCTTGAGGAATTTATTTAGCAAGCATTTTGACCTGCCAGTTTTATTGCAAGAATTTTTGGAAGTAGGCCATGAAAATGAAAATCTAATTTTTTTCAAATAAAATGTAGGTTTAGCTATTTTTTTTTTCATTTCCAAAAGGACTAAAGTAGAAAAAGCACCACAACATTTGTAGAGAAATTTCTCCCGAGTAAGGCCCCATGCACACGACCATATTTTTGTCCACCCGTAAATACTGGCGTAAATATGGGTTCTTGGTCACACGTATTCGACCCGTATTGCACCAGTATTTACGGACCCGTGCCTGTAAATATGGGTCCGGTGTCACCCGTATTCCACCCGTATTTACGGGCATGTTTTCGCTGCAAAATTACACTGCAGTAATCGGCAGCCCTTCTCTGTATCAGAGCAGGATAGAGTGAAGGGACAGTCCTTTCCGTAATAAAAGTAAAATTAAAATTCATACTTACCCGGCCGTTGTCTTGGTGACGCGTCCCTCTCTTGACATCCAGTCCGACCTCCCTGGATGACGCGCAGTCCATGTGACCGCTGCAACCAGTGATTGGCCTGTGATTGACTGCAGCGGTCACATGGGCTGTAACGTCATCCCAGGAGGCCGGACTGGAGGAAGAAGCAGGGAGTTCTGGGTAAGTATAAACGTCTTTTTTTTTACAGCTTTATCTATATTGTGATTGGTAGCCACTGTCCCTGGTGCTGAAAGAGTTACTGACGATCGTTTAACTCTTTCAGCACCCTGGACAGTGACTATACACTGACGTCGCCTAGCAACGCTCCCGTAATTACGGGTGCACACACGAAGTCACCCGTAATTACGGGAGCCCCATAGACTTCTATGGGCCTGCCCGTGCCGTGATTACGGCCTGAAATAAGACACATTCTATATTTTTCAACGGCACGGGCACCTTCCCGTAAGCATACGGGGAGGTACCCGTGGCCAATAGAAGTCTATGGGCCCGTAATTACGGGAGTTTTTACGGTCGTGTGCATGGGGCCTTAAACAATGTGGTCATGAATGGCTGATTGGACACACGGCAGGGCTTAGAAGTAAAAGAGCGCTATTTGGCTCTTGGAGCTCAAATTTAGCAGGAATGGTTTGCGGTGGCCATGTCACATTTGCAAAGCCCCTGAGGGGACAAGACAGTGGAAGCCCCCAACAAGTGACCCCATTTTGGAAACTATACCCCTTGAGGAAATTATCTAGGGGTATAGTGAGCATTTTGACCGCACAGGTTTTTTGCAGAAATTTTTGGAAGTAGGCTGTGAAAATGAATATCTAATTTATTTCAAATAAAATGTAGGTTTAACAATTTTTTTTTTTATTTCCACAAGGACTAAATGAGAAAAAGCACCACAACATATGTAAAGCAATTTCTCCCGAGTAAAACAGTACCCCATATGTGGTAATAAACGGCTGTTTGGACACATGGCAAGGCTGAGAAGGGAAAGAGCGCCATTTGGCTTTTGGAACTCAAATTTAGTAGGAATGGTTTGCGGTGGCCATGTCGCGTTTGCAAAGCCCCTGAGGGGACAAAACAGTGGAAACCCCCAACAAGTGACCCCATTTTGAAAACTAAACCCCTTGAGGAAATTATCTAGGGGTACAGTGAGCATTTTGACCGCACAGGTGTTTTACAGAAATTATTGGAAGTAGGCCGTAAAAATATAAATATAAATTTTTTCGAAGAAAAAATAGTTTTAGCTAATTTTTTTTCATTTCCACAAGGACTAAAGGAGAAAAAGCACTGCAACATTTGTAAAGCAATTTCTCCCGAGTAAAACAATACCCCATATGTGGTCATAAACGGCTGTTTGGACACATGGTAGGGATCAGAACGGAATTAGCACCATTTGGATTTTGGAATGGTTTCTGGGCGCCATGTCACATTTGCTGAGCCCCTGTATTACTAGTACTGTGGAAACACCCCAAAAGTGAATCAATTTTGGAAACTGCACCCCCTGAGGAATCATCTAGGAGTATAGTGCAAATTTTGATCCCAAAGGTTTTTTGCTAAATTAATTAGAATTAAGCCATGAAAATAAAATAAAATTTTTTTTCCCAATAAGATGTAGATTTAGATCAACATTTTTCATTTTTACAAGGAATATAGAATAAAACGCACCCCAACATTTGTAAAGCGATTTCTCTCGAATACAGTAACACCCCATATGTGGTTATAAACGGCTGTTTACATATATAGGAGCATTTAGAAGAAAAGGAGTGGTATTTAACTTTTGGAGCTTAGATTTTGATGGAATGGTTTGCGGACAGCATGTTGCATTTGCAAAACCCCTGATGTACCAAACAAAAGTAACCCCATTTTAGAAACTTCACCCCTAAAGGCATTTATCAAGGGGTGTAGTGAGAATTTAAACTCCACAGGTGTTTTTCAGAAATTAATACGCAGTGGATGGTGCAAAGTGACCGGGCCCCGAAGCCCACAGCCCCCCGCACCACATCAATAAAAAGTTACTATAGTAACTCGGGCCGCGGGCCCCTATTACTATAGTAACAGACTGTACTTATCATCCTGTTTCCGGATCGCAGCGGAGGTCCTGACGTCAAGCGCTGTGCGCAGCGCATGACGTCACAGGCTATGCGCCGCGCACAACATCGAGAGGACAGAACTACCGCCGCGGCTGTAGAGGAAGGTAAGATTAGTAGCCCTGACTGGCGGGGTCCGACTCCCGGGTCCCGCCAAACAGTTGTTTTGAAGGGGCCGCAGCACTCCCACGAGAGCTGCTTCACCTTCATTCCGGTCACACTGTGAATCGGTGTCTGCGATTCACAGTGTGAGCGAGTAGTGAAATGAAGGGGAAGCAGCTCTCGTACGAGCGCTGCGGCCCCTTCAAAACAGCTGATTGGCGGGTCCCGGGAGACGGACCCCGACACATCAGCTATTGATGGCCTATCCTGAGGATAGGCCATCAATGTTTAGGGACTGCACAACCCCTTTAAGCCTACGATGTAGCAGGCTTAGGGGGCCCATGAGACAGGATCACAGATTGTGTGATCCAGTCTGCTGGGCCCTGTATCTAAGCCAATCACATGGTTTGCTTAGATACATGGCCCATGTGTGATCCTGTCTGATGGGCCCTGTATATAAGCCTACCACACTGTAGGTTTAGATACAGGGCCCCAGCACACAGTAATCTTATACTGTATAAGATTACTGTCTGCTGGACCCTGAATCTAAGCCTACCTTATGGTAGGCTTAGATACAGGGTCCCACAGACAGTATCACACATGGGCCCTGTATCTAAGCCTAACACATGTGTTACTAATAGTTTTTTGTGTGTTTTCTTACAGGTTCGGTCGTTGGACTACTATTTTATCTATGTCTTTGTGGTTTTTTTTAAACTATATTACTACCGCCTTAGTAATGGCCGCCGGCTGATTGACAGCATCCATTGCTAAGGCGGGGCTTAGTGTTAGCCAGTGCAGAGGCTAACACTAACCCCCTTTATTACCCCGGTACCCACCGCCACCAGGGGTGCTAGGAAGAGCCGGGTACCATCCAGTACTCGACCATCTGTAGTGATGGTCGTCCACTGGGGTGGCCGCAGGCTGGTATTATCAGGAGGGGAAAGGCCAAAAACAGTGGCCCCTACCACCCTGGTAATGCTAGGCTGCTGCTGCTTTATTGTATCTGGCTGGTTATGAAAAATGGGGGGTCCCCACGTCATTTAAAAAAAAATAATAATAATTGGAAAGAACGATGTCGGGCCCCCCCCCCAATTTTCATAACCAGCCAGATACAACACAGCAGCAGCAGCAGCAGCAGGCAGCATTACCAGGGTGGTAGGGGTCACTGTTTTTGGCCTTCCCCAGCCTGATACTAACAGCCTGCAGCCGCCCCGGTGTCTGACCCTCACTGCAGATGGACGGGTACTGGTTCGTACCCGGCTTTTCCCAGTACCCCAGGTGGCGGTGGGTACCGGGGTAATAATGGGGGTTAGTGTTAGCCTCTGCACCTGATAACATTAAGCCCCGCCTTAGTAATGGAGGTTGTCAATCAGCCAGCGGCCATTACTAAGGCGGTGATAATAAAGTTTAAAAAAATACAAGCACATAGAAAAAATATTTTATTGAAATAAAAAAACACAACCCCCATTAACCATTTTATTGAGAATAAAAAAACGCTGTCATTGAAGTCCTCGTATCCGAAGTCCAACAACTGAACCTGTAAAAAAACACAAACACACAAAAATAATCAGTAACACAAAGAAGCAAAATTATTATTATTCTTACCTTTCCTCGGTCCAGCGCTGGAGCCGCAATGTTAGCGAGTCCGGTATCTAATCCGATCATGTGTGATACTGTCTGCTGAGCCACTGTATCTAATCCTATCATGTGTGATACTGTCTGCTCAGCCACTGTATCTAATCCTATCATGTGTGATACTGTCTGCTGAGCCAATGTATCTAATCCTAGCCAAAGTTTATAGGGTCGTAGTGCTATAGATATGCTATGCTGTCTCCTATGCACACATTTTTTTTGGGGCGGACACATATGTATTGGGGCTATTTCCCCTGACATTTTAAGCCCTGAGGGTATGTTCACACGGCAGCGTCCGCTACGGCTGAAATTACGGTGCTGTTTTCAGGAGAAAACAGCACTGTAATTTCAGCCGTAATGGTATGTGCAGGCGTCTTTCGCTGCGTCCATTACGGACGTAATTGGAGCTGTTTTTCCATGGAGTGCATGGAAAACGGCTCCATTTACGTCTGAAGAAGTGACAGGCACTTCTTTGACATGGGCGTCTTTTTTACGCGCCGCCTTTTGACAGCGGCGCGTAAAAAAAATTACCGTCGGCACAGAACATCGTAAGACCCATTCTAATGAATGGGCAGATGTTTGCCAACGCTTTTGAGCCGCATTTTCGGACGTAATTCGGTGCTAAAACGCCCGAATTACGTCCGTAAATAGGGTGTGTGAACACAGCATTAGTGACGCCCCTGGCTGCTAGTGCTGCATTGTTGTGTCACTTAGGAGACCCAGCGATGCAGCTTAAAGCTGCGGACCGTCGGTCATGAGAAGTTTGCGGGGGGGGGCCCAATAAGAACTTTTGCATCGGGGCCCATGAGCCTTTAGCTACGCCCCTGTGTGCGGAGTACATAATGGCATAATAAGAGGGTATAATAATGGGGTAAATATTACAGTTATCCATGGATGTGTGTTACGATGTGAAGCAATCTGTTATGCGCAGGTCGGTGTCACACTGATAAACAGTTTTCTTTCTTATCCCCCTTTTGTAACTCTGCACCTTTTGGGGACTTTTTCTCCTTTGTAGTTTGGGAGATTTTGCTTGGAAAGTTTTACGCTGGTATAATACGGGCACCCTCGCTTCCAGCGGATGTGCTATGTCTCTTCCCTTTCCTAGTTCCTAAATAATAGGGCCCTGAAACTGAAGGAATGTTCCCCTCCGGCCTGGGCATTGAGATGTTTTTTCATCACCGCATTACTAGTGCCATAACTTTTTTATTTTTCAGTTGATTGAGCGGTGTGCGGGCTTGTTTTTTGCGAGACAGGCTGTATATTTTATTGGTACCATTTTGGAACACATACGACTTTTTGATCACTTTCCATTTCATTTTTTGGTAAAGGAAATTACCAAAAACAAGCAATTCTGTAATAGTTTTTTTATAGGTTTTTTTTCGGCATCTACAGTGCACAATAAATTACATGTTAACTTTATTCTGCAGGTCGATATGATTACAGCAATACCAAATATATATAGTTTTTTTTATGTATTTCAGCTTTTGCACAATAAAATAACTTTTTTTATAAAATCATTTGTTTTCTGTCGCCATATTCTAAGACCCATAACTTTTTTATTTTTGCGTGGATAAAGCTGTGTAAGGGATTATTTTATGCGGGACGGGTTGTTGGTTTTATTGATAATATTTTGGAGTAAATGTGACTTTTTTATCACTTTTTATAGCATTTTTTGGAGGAGATGTGACCTAAAAACAAAGATTCTGGCGTTGTTTTTCAAAGTTTTTTTTTACGTCATTCACTGTGCGGGATAAATTACATAATAGTTTTGTAGTTTGGGTCGTTACGGACGCGGCGATAGCAATAATGAATGGCTTTTTTTTTTATTTTTTACATTTTTTTTCCATAATAAAAGACTTACTATGGGAAAAAAGGCAGTTTAGCTTTTTTTTTTTTTTCTGGAAACTTGTGTGTTTTTATTGTTTTACAACATTTTTATTTACTTTTTTTTACTTTTTTGATTTGTCCCACTAGGGCACTTGAGGGCCTGATGCCCCGATCACTAGTCTAATACACTATACTACATAGGTAGTGCAGTGTATTAGCGCTGTCAGTTATTCACTGACAGCAAGCCTATGAGGACCCACCACAGGAATTAATTGGCCTCCAATTGCCATAGCAACCCAGCGATTGCGTCACTGGGATGCCGGTCGGGTTAAAACCCATCAGATGCTGCGCTCTATTGAGTGCAGCATCTGAGGGGTTAATCAGCCGGATCGGAGAATAGCTCCGGTCCTGGCAGTTACAGGAGTGTGCCAGCTGTATAGTACAGCTGTTATCCCGCGGTGATGGTGCCGACTCTGCTTCTGAGTCCACACCATCACTGCGACATAACTGTACTGCGGTTTGCGGGAACACCTTCCCGACAGCGCCGTATATATACGGCGGATGTCGGGAAGGGGTTAAAATGGGGTGAGTTATTGGGAGTTTCTAATATATAAGGCCTTCAAAGCCACTTCACAACTGAACTGGTCCCTGAAAAAATAGCCTTTTCAAATTTTCTTGGAAATGTGAGAAATTGCTGCTAAAGTTCGAAGCCTTGTAACGTCCTAGAAAATTAAAAGGATGTTAAAAAACAATGCCAATCTAAAGTAGACATATGGGGGATGTTAATTAGCAACAATTTTGTGTGGTATAACTGCCTCTCTTACAAGCAGATAGATTTAAATTTAGAAAAATGCTAATTTTTGCAATTTTTTGCAAAATTTTGGTGCTTTTTACATTTAAATACTGAATGTATCGACCAAATTTTGTCAGTGACATAAAGTCCAGTGTGTCACGAGAAAACAATCTCAGAATCGCTTGGATAAGTAAAAGCATTCCAAAGTTATTACCACATAAAATAAAACATTTCAGATTCGAAAAATGAGGCTCTGTCAGGAAGGTCAAAAGTGCCCAAAGCTGGAAAGGGTTAAAGAGCAAAAAATAATATATAAAAAAACAACAACATTGGGAGTTTAATAACTTACTGCAGGGTCACAAGGTATCTCTCCTCAGCAAAAATAGTGTGATGCAAATTTATATTTTGAAATGTGAGATGTGTATGTAGCAGATCAAAAAGGAAATTAAAAGAAGGAATTAACATCTTACAAAAAGAACATTATTTTTCTGGATGCCTCAATAAATAAAAAAAATAAGGGAAAAATTACCCTTGTTTCTCCTCTGAGCAATAAAACGATGAACCCACAACTGGGGACGGAAGTAGTGACTAAGTGGTCACTAATTACATGTTGTGTTTTGCACTGTCTATTGGATGATAATTAATTGTTAAATATATTTTTTCGATTTTTTTGAATAAAGGTTGTTTTATACCTTGATTACTTCTTTTCAGTGATTAAACTTATTTCCACGATGATAATAAATCCTAAATATTTCTACAGAATACCAAAGTTCAAATATAAGTTAATGATCATTTTTATAATCTTGGATATCAGAGAACATTAAGATATTAAATATATCTTAAATGAATGCAGTCCATCAGACATAAATAATGACCTACATAATAAATCAAATGTGTTAAGATGACCAAAGCAGAATTTTTTTTTATATTAAAAAGACATTGTATTAAAGAAAGGGGGGATTCTTCTGATGTCTACTAACATGACATTTATGTTTGGAGTCCAGTGACAAAAGAATCCAACTCCCCAAAAAGCCATATGTCTGGATTAAAAATGACACTCAAGCCTGTAATGTGCACTTGGTGCATACGCTGATGTGCCAAAAGAGTGTCCTTTCAGCATAGAGTTGGCCGGTAAACTTTAGCATACCCTTTTTTATTTATTTTTTACTGTTTTTAAAGTGTCATTGACGAATCTTTGTAACACAGGGTGATTCAAAAAGTATGGTGCAAAATTATAGCCACGGTATTCATAACCAAGAGAACATAACACAAATGTATTAACATGAAAAGACACACTTTCTATCCAAGTTTTATCTATGCACTACAAATGTTCAAAGTAATTTCAATTGGTGACACAAGAGATGTCTAGGGGGTCATCCAGTTCTTTCCAGACGCTGCCATCATGTCCTCGGATATGGACTCCACTGTTACAATGATGCATTGTCTTAGGTCGTTCAGATCCTGTGGCTGAAGGGGCAGAGTCCTTGATGTAGCCCCACAGAAAGAAGTCGCAGGTTGTTAGATCTGGCGATCATGGAGGCCAGCACAACATTGGTGAATCGTTTTTTCCAGCTAAGCCGATCCAACATTTTGGTAGAGCTTCATTCAGATATCGGCAAACACCAAAATGGAAACCATTCTGCTGATAGATTATGTTTGTCAGATCTTCCTCTATCTTTGGCATAAGCCATGCATTTAACATGTCCAGGTAGGAGTTGCCAGTGACAGTATCCTCTGCAATATAGAAGGGACCATAGACTTTGTGCCTGCTTATTGCACAGAACACGTTTACTTTGGGTGAGTCCCTGATGTGCTCGAAAAGGGCACATGATTTTTCTGAGCCCCAAATTCTAACGTTGTGACGATTGACCTTCCCACTGAGGGAAAGGAAGCCTCATCGCTGAACACCAGCCTATCAGCAAATTCGTCCTCTTCCAATCTAATCTGCAAGTCAATGCAAAAGTCATGGCATTTCGGTTTGTCACCATGTTTCAGTTCCTGAACAAGATGTCATCTGTATGGCTTGCTTCAGAGATTTTCGTAAAATGTGCTATACTGTGGATGGTGGCATCTGTAGTTCCATACTAGTTAACCTGGTCAACTTTCTAGGACTATGCTTGTACACGGGTCGAATCCTGTTCACTGTCTCTTCCGAAGTCTTTGGGTGGCCCAGTCTTTTACCATGACATAAACACCCAGTGGTTTCAAATTGCTTCACCCAACGCAAAATGCAGTTTCTATGCGGAGCACATTTACCATATTTATTCTGAAAGTTTCGCTGTACTGTCACAACAGACCCCGTTCTTGCAAATTCCAACACACAAAAAGCTTTTTCTTCCTTCGATGTCACCATCTTATGTCACACTATGTAAGCACATTTCAAATTTGGCTATGCTGTGGTTGGTTGCTATGGGCAACTAAGCCAGTTTTGCTTTGATTTTCAGTCTGGCCATTTACCACTGATGTTACTTTAAAGAGGCTCTGTCACCAGATTATAAGTGTCCTATCTCCTACATAATCTGATCGGCGCTGTAATGTAGATAACAGCAGAGGTTTTTATTTTGAAAAACGATCATTTTTTAGCAAGTTATGAGCAAGTTTGGATTTATGCTAATGAGTTTCTCAATGGACAACTGGATGTGTTTTTACTTTTTACCAACTGGGTGTTGTACAGAGGAGTGTATGACGCTGACCAATCAGTGACTAATCAGTGTCCTACACTTCTCATTGTTCCAGCCCAGCATGATCCACAGCACAGTGTGATTGTGCAGTGAAATAGACATCAGCGCACAACCAAACATCGTATATATGCCAACAAAGGGGAAGCAAAGAAATCACAGTAAAGATGATGTAGCGAAAATGTATGTAAACGAAAATGGATCGATATGTGTAGAATAGTGAGGCAAATTACCTAGATGTTTCAATACAAAATGAATAAACTGAAGTAAAAAATAGTGGAAGAGAATGAATAGGAGGAGTGACAGTGAAGTGATATGTGAAATGATATAGTGGAGTGAGATAAGTGACAAGAATTGATGAAAATGAAGATAAATATAAAATAATATGAAAAAAATAATAAATGATAAATGAAAGTGTTAGTGAATGACAGAATGAAGTGAACACATACAAGTTGTGTGAAACGGTGACAAAGAAGTTATGAAACCGATGGTGTGAGTTGATGTGAAAGGAGAGATTGAATGCTGGCATGTACTGGAACAACACTGAATTGCTGCATGTGAGGTGAAAAAAATGTTGAAGAGTGTGAGACTAACGCTGAAGAGAACAATAACTACAGGGTATATAGGATGTGACAAAATATGATGTTGAAGGAATAAAGAGGTTTTTATTATATATGAATAAAAATGTATGATGGTCTATAGAAATTTATATAGAAACCAATGTGTGATGACCTACAAATGTGAGATACATATTATGTTTAAAGGACATATAATCGCAGATCGCATTACTAAAAGATTAATAAATACTAAAAAAATGCATATAAAACATATGCATTATACATATGTTACAAGGTAAGTAGATATAATAACAGAAGAAACTCTACAAAGTTACATTTTGTGTATGTATTATCTAAAATAGAAATGACAAGACATACATGTATGTTATATAGATATAAAATTGCATGAAAGATGAAACATGTATAATGACGCATAAAAGGGGCGTGCAGAGCACCAGTTCTATTTCTTGTTTCTTCTTTAAAGGGGTTTTCCAGAAGTAAAAAATTACTTTTAATTAAACTAAACAATAAAAAACATTTAACTTTGTAATGTACTTACGTTTGATTTGCTGGATGTATCGTCGTATCCCCTCTTCCGTCACGTGACCGCTTGTCCATGTAAAATTTGCACTTCCTGTGCATACCCGTCCATTCGCGCCTAACTTCCGGTTTGCGGTTTCCGGTTTTCACAGTGTATGGTTACGTCATAACTGTCCCAAGTGTTTTCCCCATCTGCTTAGAGCATGCGTGGTTGTGTCTACCACGCATGCTCTGTTAAATGATATGGCTGCGTCTTCAGCAGCAGTTTCATTGCGCATGCGCAAGTTTTAATATGTGGTGTCGGTGAGCACTGTGACGGCCGTGTCTACTGTAGCTTGCTCTCTCCTTCTCCTCCTCACAGTCCGAAGCGCATGTGAGGAGGAGGAGGGTGTTTATTTGGTCACTGTAGGAGCGTAATCCCCAAGCCCGGGATTGGGGATACCGCTCCAGGAGAAGTCACAGACTTCACTGTGTCCATATATGGACACAGTGACTTCTGAAGAGGAATCACCGGCAAATTGGCCGGGGATTCCGCTCCAAGAGAAGTCACAGACTTCACTGTGTCCATATATGGACAGTGACGTCAGAGACTAATGAAGCGGAATCCCCGCCGATGTGGCCGGGGATTCCGCTCCAAGAGAAGTCACAGACTTCACTGTGTCCATATATGGACAGTGACGTCAGGGACTAATGAAGCGGAATCCCTGCCGATGTGGCCGGGGATTCCGCTCGAGGAGAAGTCACGGACTTCACTGTGTCCATATATGGACACAGTGACTTCTGAAGCGGAATCACCGGCGAATTGGCCGGGGATTCCGCTCCAGGAAAAGTCACTGACTTCACTGTGTCCATATATGGATAGTGACGTCAGGGACTTCTGAAGCGGAATCCCCGCCGATGTTGCCGGGGATTCCGTTCCAGGAGAAGTACCTCACTTCACTGTTCATATATGGACAGTGAAGTGAGGGATTTCTCCAGAGCCGTCCCCTACAGGAAAGTAGGCGGGGGGGTGGCATTGCCTACAGGGGGGGCTATGTGGCATTACCTACAGGGGGGCTATGTGGCATTACCTACAGGGGGGGCTATGTGGCATTACCTACAGGGGGGCTATGTGGCATTACCTACAGGGGGGGGCTATGTGGCATTACTTACAGGGGGCTGTGTGGCATTACTTACAGGGGGCTGTGTGGCATTACTTACAGGGGGCTGTGTGGCACTGCCTACAAGGGGGATGTGTGCCATTGCCTACAGGGGGGGCTATGTGGCATTACCTACAGGGGGGGCTATGTGGCATTACCTACAGGGGGGCTATGTGGCATTACCTACAGGGGGGGCTATGTGGCATTACCTACAGGGGGCTGTGTGGCATTACTTACAGGGGGCTGTGTGGCATTACTTACAGGGGGCTGTGTGGCATTACTTACAGGGGGCTGTGTGGCACTGCCTACAAGGGGGATGTGTGGCATTGCCTACAGGGGGGCTGTGTGGCATTACCTACAGGGGGGCTGTGTGGCATTACCTACAGGGGGCTGTGTGGCATTACCTACAGGGGGGGCTGTGTGGCATTACCTACAGGGGGGCTGTGTGACATTACCTACAGGGGGGGCTGTGTGACATTACCTACAGGGGGGGCTGTGTGGCATTACCTACAGGGGGGCTGTGTGGCATTACCTACAGGGGGGCTGTGTGGCATTACCTACAGCGGGGCTGTGTGGCATTACCTACAGCGGGGATGTGTGGCATTACCTACAGGGGGGCTGTGTGGTATTACCTACAGGGGGGCTGTGTGGCATTACCTACAGCGGGGATGTGTGGCATTACCTACAGGGGGGCTGTGTGGTATTACCTACAGGGGGGCTGTGTGGCATTACCTACAGGGGGCTGTGGCAGTATCTATAGAAGGTAGTGTGTGGCATTATCTACAGGGGGCAGTGTGTGGCAGGAAATTGACAAATTAAATTAATCCGTTTTTAAAACGGACAAGTAAAAAAATGGGTACAAAACGGGTTAAAAACGAAAGCATGGCCCGGAACGGAACAGATGCAAAACGGCAGAGAAAACTGACCAAAACCGCAGTTTTTTATAGGCCGACACTCAGACCCTCTCGTGTGAATAGAGCCTAAAGGTAGTTGATGACGCGCCGTGTCTTTACACAGTCGAAAGTGCTGTCTTAGCAAAGACACGGAGCGTCATCAATCACAGAACACGCCCCCTCCTCTGACAATCTCGTCGTCCACACCTTCTCATCCTTCTTCACACTTGTAGTTCCCGCACTGTGTGTGTATATATGTGTGTATAGATATATCTATATATATCTATAATTTTGTGTGTATATATATATATATATATATATATATAATTTGTATGTGTGTGTATGTATATATATATATATATATATATATATATATACACATATACATATATATATACACACACACACACACATATATATATATATATATATATATATATATATATATACACACACATACACAAAATTTTATATATAAAAATATATATAAATAGTGAGACACACTAAGGCCTCATGCACACGACCGTAGCCATGTGCACGACCGTGATCTTCGGGTCGACCTGCCCCGGAGTGTCACCCGCGAGCCACCCGCAAATCGCGGGCCGTGCACATGGCCGCGTCCATTATTTTCTATGAGCCTGGACCGCAGAACACGGCCGTACTAAGAAATATCCGTTCTTTCCGCGGTCCAGGGTCCTGGGCCATGCACAGACCTTGGAAACCACGGTCTTTTGCATGGGCCCATAGAAGTGAATGGGGCCGCAATTCTCTCGTGGATTTTCGGGGGAATTGCGCCCACAAAAGCACGTTAGTGTGTATGGGGCCTTACATACATTTATAGAAAATGATGTAAAAAAAAAAGAAACGTTTTACCATGGTTTAGAGTAGTGTTTGGTGTTGGCTTCACTGTAAGGCCCTGTTCACACAGTTATTTGCAGGCAGAAAATTCTGCCTCAAAATTTCGCTTGAATTTTCAGGCAGATTTTGATCTGCCTCCACGCCGTTTGCCACGATTTTCGCCCGCGGGCATTGAGCGCAAGGGGCAAAAACGCTGCGAAAAACGCTTTCTCTGTCTCCCATAGATGTCAGAGGGAGGTCAGAGGAGTAAACGCCCGAAGATAGGGCATGTCGCTTCTTTTTCCCTCAATGGCCGCGGGCAAAAAACGTGGCAAACGGCGTGCAGGCAGGTCAAAATCTGCCTCCAAATTCAAGACAGAATCTTGATGCAGAATTTTCTGCCAGCAAAAAAAACTCAGTGTGAACAGGGCCTAATACAGGATCTATTGGAACGATCTGTTCCAATAGATCCTGTATTAGGCCCTGTTCACACTGAGTTTTTTTTGCTGGCAGAAAATTCTGGATCTCAGCAGCAGGTGAGGTAAATGTGCTGACTGGATTGTGTGTACCAAGATGTCGGACTTAGGTGGAGTGGGCAGACTTAGGGCATGTTCATACGGCCTATTTTAGTCCGTTTTTCGGGCCGTAAACTCCCGAAAAACGACCGAAAAATCCAAAGCAGAACGCCTCCAAACATCTGCCCATTGATTTCAATGGGAAAACGGCGTTCTGTTCCGAGGGAGCGTTTTTTGATGTGTTTTTTTACAAATAAAAAAACGACCGCGAAAAGGAAGTGCAGGAAACCTCTTGAGACGTTTTTGGAGCCGTTTTCCATAGACTGTAGTGAAAAAAGCTCCAAAAACGGGCGTAAAAAACGCCGCGAAAATCGCGATTTGCACAAAAAACTTCTGAAAATCAGAAGCTGTTTTCTCTTGAAAACGGCTCCGTATTTTGAGACGTCTTTGCCTGTGAACATACCCTGACATTTATCAGGCTGTGGAAGGGGCGGGGGAGGGAGACGGGTGCCTGTACTTAGATCAGGGATAGATGGAGGCACAAAGGATAATGATGATTATTACTGTGTAAGGGATTATTCAGACGAACGTGTAATACGTCCGTGCAACGCACGTGATTTTCACGTGCCTCACACGGACCTATATTAGTCTATGGGGCCGTGTAGACTGTCTGTGAGTTTCATGCAGCGTGTGTCCGCTGCGTAAAACTCACGACATGTCCGATATTTGTGTGTTGTTCGCGCATCACGCACCCATTGAAGTCAATGGGTGCGTGAAAATCAATCGCAGCACATGGAAGCACTTCCGTGGTACGCGCGTGATTCGCGCAACAGCAGTAAAAAGTATAAATGAAAACAGAAAAGCACCACGTGCTTTTCTGTTTACAAACATATAAACAGTGTCATAATGATGGCGGCTGCGCGAAAATCACACAGCCGCGCATCATACGGGGCTGACACACGGAGATGTTATGTACCTTTTGCGCGCACCAAACGATGTGTTTTTTGCGCGCACCAAACGATGTGTTTTTTGCGCGCACCAAACGATGTGTTTTTTGCGCGCACCAAACGATGTGTTTTTTGCGCAAGCAAAAGGCACACGCTGGTGTAATCCGGCCTCAGACAGTGTGCAGGGAGGGAGCGTCTGCCTGTAATCTGTAATTAGTGCAGGGAAGGACCATGTGACCATAGAGGGGCGTGGCAGTATGCAAATAGCTGAGGTGCTTTGGAGGAAGGGGGAGGATGCAACTGTCTCCTCAGATGCAGCCGGGGATCATGGGTATAGTGGGTTACAAGACAGGAAGCAGCCAGTAAGGGATGTAAACAAACAGCAAGGGATGTAAACAAACAGAAAAAGCAGCAGAGACGATGGAAATCAAACAGAAACTGGTTAGAAGTTTAATAGGGGGTATTAGGGAAGGCAAATCAAGGCTGGGGGACATTTTTTAGAATTTTTTTTTTTTCCTGGACAACCCCTTTAAGGGAGATAGGATATGGTTCAATCGATAGCCTCCTCAGATGGACTCAATAGATGATAGCATGATTCTATGTACATAAATGGAAAGAGAAAGGGTAGTTAGTGCTAAAAATGTGACACCAAGAATGGGGAGAGGATAAAAACCAGGACCCACAACAGGAGTCAATGGTTACAGAAACGAGACGTAGCTCAAGGATTCGTTTAATCCATGTGGAGACATTGTCCCAAGGGTCCATATCCAGCGAGACTCGCATTGTGCGAGTTTTTGTTTAATGGCCCCACCTCTCATACCGCATATAATGTGGTCAATCCCCCTCACCTTTAACTTTGAGGGATCACACGAATTATGTGTTTTAAAGTGCCGGGCCACAGGTTTCAAAATCTCCAAGTTCTCTGCCCCTGATGCTCGCTTTATGTCGGCCATGTGCTCACGTACACGAACCTTCAGCTCTCTGGACGTGAGACCAACATAAATTTTTGGGCAAGGACAGACTGCGTAATATACAACAGCTTTGGTGGTACATGTGATGGAATGGGTGATGTTAAAGGTCTTGCTGCCAGAAGCATCAGTGAAGGTATTGGCTTTTTCTACATTGGGGCAAGCTACGCATTGTCCGCAAGGCTTACATCCCCATTTTGGACCCTTGGTCCCAAATTGGTATTTTGTGTTTATTGGATCATAGTGACTTTTAATGAGATGATCTTTCAAATTTTTAGATCGTCTTGCTGTGACGCAAGGATACTTGGTGATAAACCTATTTAGGGTGGGGTCCGTCAGTAGAATCGGCCAATACCTCTTGAGAATTTCTCTCATTTGTGGCCATCGAGAATGGTACCCTGTGATGAATCTTACCTGACTGTGTTTCTCCACCCTTTTCTTAGGAAATAGCAGGTCATCCCTGGGTGTCCGCTTTTCCCTATGGTAGGCTTTTTTAATCGATCTCATACTATAGCCTCGTTCCAGGAAGCGGTCTTTCAGATCATCTGCCTGTTTCTCGAATAGTGAGTCGGAGGAGCATATCCTCTTTATCCGTAGAAATTGTCCTATTGGGACCGCCTGAATGGTCTGCGGGGGATGAGAGGAGGAAGAGTGTAATAATGCATTCACAGAAGTGTCCTTGCGAAAAACGTCACTGTGAAGGAAACACTTTTCATCTGTGAAGATTTTAACATCCAGGAATTCCAAGCAACTGTGATGTGCTTTATAGGTAAATTTAAGATTTACATCATTTGTGTTCAGCCCAATCATGAATAAGTCAAGATCAGCATGAGTGCCCTTCCAGATGACCAGGATGTCATCAATGTAACGGGCCCAGAGGAGGACCCGTGTCATTGAGTCACCCCGGTCATCTGAGAAGAGGGTCCTCTCCCACAGCCCCAGGAAGAGGTTAGCGTAATATGGTGCACACGCTGCCCCCATAGCTGTTCCCTGGAGCTGTAGGTAGAAGCAACCGTTAAACACAAAGAAATTATGTGTTAAAATGTACTCAAGCATCTGGACGATGAATGAGCAAAACGGTTTATCTAGTTCTGACATCGACAGAAAGTATTGGACTGCCCTTATCCCATCTTCGTGCTTGATACATGTATAAAGAGACTCCACGTCGATGGTAACAAGAAGCATGTCGCTGTCAATGCTGACACCGCTGATCTTCTGCAACAGATCAGCCGTGTCACGAACATATGAAGGTAAGTTAATTACCAAGTTTTTGAGATGAAAATCAATAAATTTACATATCCCCTCGGTGAGACTACCCCTACCTGAGATAATGGGCCTTCCCGGTGGAGTCCTTTCATTTTTATGGATCTTGGGCAGCCGATAAAGGGTTGGTATGGTGGATTCATCAGTTGAGAGTGCCATGTTTAATTCTTTTGAGATGATGTTATCTTCTACCGCCTGTAAGAGTTTGACCTGTAGCTCCGATCTGAAGGCCGACAGAGGATTGAAGGTTAATTTCTTGTAGCATTGTTTGTCCCTCAGCTTTCTATTTGCCTCTGCCTCATACATAATGCATGGCCAAACCACCACATTCCCCCCTTATCCGCTGCCTTAAATACCACATCGTTGATTTTTTGTAGTTGTTTAAGGCTATTTCTCTCCAAGGGGGTTAGATTATCATGTTTAATGTGCCTTGGAATGTTAAAAAACTCCTGGGTTACTGATTTAATAAAGAGATCCACCGCGGGGCATAAGCTAAGGGCGGGAAAATTCTTGGATTTGATGCGAATGCATGCTGGGATATTACCTGTAATTTCATCAGTCTTGTACTCGTCTAACAGATCTTCCAATACTTTAAGTGCCTGTTGTTCCTCTGATGTTGGAAAATATTGACTGTCCACTGGTTTGTCGAACCATTTTTTAAAGATGAGTGAGCGACCGAAAATGTGTAGGTCTTTCACTGCAGAGAACATGTCAAAACCAGCACTTGTTGAAAATGTCAAACCCTTAGCTATTAAATCGAAGTCAATGTTGGAAAATGTATGTGTTGACAAATTAATTACCTTTAAGCGACTGCTCTGATCCCGTACATCTGGTCGCTTTTTATTGGCCACTTGTCTTTGTGCCAATTTTCTTTTTGGACAGGTGTTAAAGATAGGTCTTTACGGCATGTTATAGGGCAAGGCGGACACCCAGGGATGACCTGCTATTTCCTAAGAAAAGGGTGGAGAAACACAGTCAGGTAAGATTCATCACGGGGTATCATTCTCGATGGCCACAAATGAGAGAAATTCTCAAGAGGTATTGGCCGATTCTACTGACGGACCCCACCCTAAATAGGTTTATCACCAAGTATCCTTGCGTCACAGCAAGACGATCTAAAAATTTGAAAGATCATCTCGTTAAAAGTCACTATGATCCAATAAAAACAAAATACCCATTTGGGACCAAGGGTCCAAAATGGGGATGTAAGCCTTGTGGACAATGCGTAGCTTGCCCCAATGTAGAAAAAGCCAATACCTTCACTGATGCTTCTGGCAGCAAGACCTTTAACATCACCCATTCCATCACATGTACCACCAAAGCTGTTGTATATTACGCAGTCTGTCCTTGCCCAAAAATTTATGTTGGTCTCACTTCCAGAGAGCTGAAGGTTCGTGTACGTGAGCACATGGCCGACATAAAGCGAGCATCAGGGGCAGAGAACTTGGAGATTTTGAAACCTGTGGCCCGGCACTTTAAAACACATCATTCGTGTGATCCCTCAAAGTTAAAGGTGAGGGGGATTGACCACATTATATGCGGTATGAGAGGTGGGGCCATTAAACAAAAACTCGCACAATGCGAGTCTCGCTGGATATGGACCCTTGGGCCAATGTCTCCACATGGATTAAACGAATCCATGAGCTACGTCTCGTTTCTGTAACCATTGACTCTTGTTGTGGGTCCTGGTTTTTATCCTCTCCCCATTCTTGGTGTCACTTTTTTAGCACTAACTACCCTTTCGCTATCGATTGGACCATATCCTAACTCCCTTAAAGAAGAAACAGGAAATAGAACTGGTGCTCTGCACGCCCCTTTTATGTGTCATTATACATGTTTCATCTTTCATGCAATTTTATATCTATATAACATACATGTATGTCTTGTCATTTCTATTTTAGATAATACATACACAAAATGTAACTTTGTAGAGTTTATTCTGTTATTATATCTACTTACCTTGTAACATATGTATAATGCATATGTTTTATATGCATTTTTTTAGTATTTATTAATCTTTTAGTAATGCGATCTGCGATTATATGTCCTTTAAACATAATATGTATCTCACATTTGTAGGTCATCACACATTGGTTTCTATATAAATTTCTATAGACCATCAAACATTTTTATTCATATATAATAAAAACCTCTTTATTCCTTCAACATCATATTTTGTCACATCCTATATACCCTGTAGTTATTGTTCTCTTCAGCGTTAGTCTCGCACTCTTCAACATTTTTTTCACCTCACATGCAGCAATTCAGTGTTGTTCCAGTACATGCCAGCATTCAATCTCTCCTTTCACATCAACTCACACCATCGGTTTCATAACTTCTTTGTCACCGTTTCACACAACTTGTATGTGTTCACTTCATTCTGTCATTCACTAACACTTTCATTTATCATTTGTTATTTTTTTCATATTATTTTATATTTATCTTCATTTTCATCAATTCTTGTCACTTATCTCACTCCACTATATCATTTCACATATCACTTCACTGTCACTCCTCCTATTCATTCTCTTCCACTATTTTTTACTTCAGTTTATTCATTTTGTATTGAAACATCTAGGTAATTTGCCTCACTATTCTACACATATCGATCCATTTTCGTTTACATCCATTTTCGCTACATCATCTTTACTGTGATTTCTTTGCTTCCCCTTTGTTGGCATATATACGATGTTTGGTTGTGCGCTGATGTCTATTACATCTCCAATGAATCTCCGGGGGGGAGTGGCCCTGACCTGTTCCGACCGCTGTCTGTAATTAGAGTAGGATGTGGGGGGCGCGGTCAGTCCCCGCCGTCTCACATCCTCTCTGATGTCGCGCTACCGGAAGTGGGGCAGCGCCATCTTTGTACCCCACATCAGACGCCGATTTCCTTCATCCGGTCTATGCCTCCTCCTCTCTCACCTGAAACCCCTTAACACCTGTTCTATGTACTATATATGGTCGGGCATAAGTAGTTTGACCCTAACCCCGGACGAAGGCAGTTGCCGAAACGCGCGTCGGGTACAGACATCTCATTTACGCCTCTATCATGTCTACCGGTATGTTCCATACTTTTTTCTTGCTTAGAAGCCGTGATTAAGTTTCATTTTTCATTTTTCGGTCATTCTTTGACCCAAAGTGTAATTGGCATTTCAGCATTGTCCTTTAATATCTATATTACTGGTTGCGGTTCGTATTACCTTTTTACACCTATCCATTAATCGCTACGCCTATATTTGATATCCCTATACACTTGACACTTACTTGTCGGATTACACATCTCTGTCGGATTGTGTTGGATACTTTTCTGTTACAATTTGCCTTGGCTCTATTGGACACAGCTCTGTATGTGACTAAATATATCCTCCTTTGCTGCTTCAAGAACATGCATACTGTCTGTATATCTATATAACATCAATCCGGTCTCTGACCGATTTGACGTCTTTTTATTGAGTGACTCATTCCCTATTCCATTTTTTAATTGGTTCATGTTTTTATGTAATAAAATTTGTATATTTCTCTAACTTCATGTGCATTAGTCGATCATACTTTCTCGGTTTAATCTTATGTCAATTGTTGATCGATGCACCAAGTATATCTTGGTCACTACTCAGGATTCAACATAGTGCATTTGATACAGTTAGCAACAGTGCTATACAGTTCCTTGAGCATTATTTTATGTTGGTATCCTGTCTGTTGGTATCTCATTGGTGTATATCTAATCTCTTCTGTGTTCTCACAGAGTCTAATACCTCGGGTCCCATGGATTATAAAGCCAGGGAATGTGCCTGGCATTCTCAGATGGAACAGGTCTTCAAGGATGAGTCCCCAATATTTGGTTTTAATGTGTGCAGAAACGTTAGCAAGCTCCAGAATAAATATACAAATTTGTTACATCGCCGCATGAAAGTGTGGTGGAACAAAACCTTTCTGGAAAATTATATCCAGAGAAACCTTGTCCCAAGGGGCCTGAAAATCCAGATTTTCCCATCTTTCCCTATCATCGAAGAAGAATTTACCATCAAATGGGAAGAGGTATGCAACCAGGGCTCCAGTAAATTCATGGAGCTCCTGGTCGACCTCAACCAAAAAATTATATCGTCTATGGATGAGGAAATAGAAAGTGTTAAGGCCCAACTGTTTCCACTCATGTCCACAGACAATATGTCTAAATTTAAACATAATCTTGACGCTCAATTTGCGGAGTGGGAAAAAGATATTCAAGAAATTAAATCCAAGAAATTCTCCAGAGATATTGGAGACTTTCAAAACAACAAAGTATATAGGTGGAGAAGAAATCAGGCCCCTGGAGGCCGCAACCGTACCCCTTCGATTTCCTCTGTGTCCTCTCAGAGTGAAACTGATAACATGCCGTACAGACCTATCTTTAACACCCGTCCAAAAAGAAAATTGGCACAAAGACAAGTGGCCAATAAAAAGCGACCAGATGTACGGGATCAGAGCAGTCGCTTAAAGGTAATTAATTTGTCAACACATACATTTTCCAACATTGACTTAGATTTAATAGCTAAGGGTTTGACGTTTTCACCAAGTGCTGGTTTTGACATGTTCTCTGCAGTGAAAGACCTACACATTTTCGGTCGCTCACTCATCTTTAAAAAATGGTTCGACAAACCAGTGGACAGTCAATATTTTCCAACATCAGAGGAACAACAGGCACTTAAAGTATTGGAAGATCTGTTAGACGAGTACAAGACTGATGAAATTACAGGTAATATCCCAGCATGCATTCGCATCAAATCCAAGAATTTTCCCGCCCTTAGCTTATGCCCCGCGGTGGATCTCTTTATTAAATCAGTAACCCAGGAGTTTTTTTAACATTCCAAGGCACATTAAACATGATAATCTAACCCCCTTGGAGAGAAATAGCCTTAAACAACCACAAAAAATCAACGATGTGGTATTTAAGGCAGCGGATAAGGGGGGGAATGTGGTGGTTTGGCCATGGCCAGAGGCAAATAGACAGCTGAGGGACAAACAATGCTACAAGAAATTAACCTTCAATCCTCTGTCGGCCTTCAGATCGGAGCTACAGGTCAAACTCTTACAGGCGGTAGAAGATAACATCATCTCAAAAGAATTAAACATGGCACTCTCAACTGATGAATCCACCATACCAACCCTTTATCTGCTGCCCAAGATCCATAAAAATGAAAGGACTCCACCGGGAAGGCCCATTATCTCAGGTAGGGGTAGTCTCACCGAGGGGATATGTAAATTTATTGATTTTCATCTCAAAAACTTGGTAATTAACTTACCTTCCTATGTTCGTGACACGGCTGATCTGTTGCAGAAGATCAGCGGTGTCAGCATTGACAGCGACATGCTTCTTGTTACCATCGACGTGGAGTCTCTTTATACATGTATCAGGCACAAAGATGGGATAAGGGCAGTCCAATACTTTCTGTCGATGTCAGAACTAGATAAACCGTTTTGCTCATTCATCGTCCAGATGCTTGAGTACATTTTAACACATAATTTCTTTGTGTTTAACGGTTGCTTCTACCTACAGCTCCAGGGAACAGCTATGGGGGCAGCGTGTGCACCATCTTACGCTAACCTCTTCCTGGGGCTGTGGGAGAGGACCCTCTTCTCAGATGACCGGGGTGACTCAATGACACGGGTCCTCCTCTGGGCCCGTTACATTGATGACATCCTGGTCATCTGGAAGGGCACTCATGCTGATCTTGACTTATTCATGATTGGGCTGAACACAAATGATGTAAATCTTAAATTTACCTATAAAGCACATCACAGTTGCTTGGAATTCCTGGATGTTAAAATCTTCACAGATGAAAAGTGTTTCCTTCACAGTGACGTTTTTCGCAAGGACACTTCTGTGAATGCATTATTACACTCTTCCTCCTCTCATCCCCCGCAGACCATTCAGGCGGTCCCAATAGGACAATTTCTACGGATAAAGAGGATATGCTCCTCCGACTCACTATTCGAGAAACAGGCAGATGATCTGAAAGACCGCTTCCTGGAACGAGGCTATAGTATGAGATTGATTAAAAAAGCCTACCATAGGGCAAAGCGGACACCCAGGGATGACCTGCTATTTCCTAAGAAAAGGGTGGAGAAACACAGTCAGGTAAGATTCATCACGGGGTATCATTCTCGATGGCCACAAATGAGAGAAATTCTCAAGAGGTATTGGCCGATTCTACTGACGGACACCACCCTAAATAGGTTTATCACCAAGTATCCTTGCGTCACAGCAAGACGATCTAAAAATTTGAAAGATCATCTCGTTAAAAGTCACTATGATCCAATAAAAACAAAATACCCATTTGGGACCAAGGGTCCAAAATGGGGATGTAAGCCTTGCGGACAATGCGTAGCTTGCCCCAATGTAGAAAAAGCCAATACCTTCACTGATGCTTCTGGCAGCAAGACCTTTAACATCACCCATTCCATCACATGTACCACCAAAGCTGTTGTATATTACGCAGTCTGTCCTTGCCCAAAAATTTGTGTTGGTCTAACTTCCAGAGAGCTGAAGGTTCGTGTACGTGAGCACATGGCCGACATAAAGCGAGCATCAGGGGCAGAGAACTTGGAGATTTTGAAACCTGTGGCCCGGCACTTTAAAACACATAATTCGTGTGATCCCTCAAAGTTAAAGGTGAGGGGGATTGACCACATTATATGCGGTATGAGAGGTGGGGCCATTAAACAAAAACTCGCACAATGCGAGTCTCGCTGGATATGGACCCTTGGGACAATGTCTCCACATGGATTAAACGAATCCTTGAGCTACGTCTCGTTTCTGTAACCATTGACTCCTGTTGTGGGTCCTGGTTTTTATCCTCTCCCCATTCTTGGTGTCACTTTTTTAGCACTAACTACCCTTTCTCTTTCCATTTATGTACATAGAATCATGCTATCATCTATTGAGTCCACCTGAGGAGCCTATGGATTGAACCATATCCTAACTCCCTTAAAGAAGAAACAAGAAATAGAACTGGTGCTCTGCACGCCTCTTTTATATGTCATTATACATGTTTCATCTTTCATGCAATTTTATATCTATATAACATACATGTATGTCTTGTCATTTCTATTTTAGATAATACATACACAAAATGTAACTTTGTAGAGTTTATTCTGTTATTATATCTACTTACCTTGTAACATATGTATAATGCATATGTTTTATATGCATTTTTTTAGTATTTATTAATCTTTTAGTAATGCGATCTGCGATTATATGTCCTTTAAACATAATATGTATCTCACATTTGTAGGTCATCACACATTGGTTTCTATATAAATTTCTATAGACCATCAAACATTTTTATTCATATATAATAAAAACCTTTTTATTCCTTCAACATCATATTTTGTCACATCCTATATACCCTGTAGTTATTGTTCTCTTCAGCGTTAGTCTCGCACTCTTCAACATTTTTTTCACCTCACATGCAGCAATTCAGTGTTGTTCCAGTACATGCCAGCATTCAATCTCTCCTTTCACATCAACTCACACCATCGGTTTCATAACTTCTTTGTCACCGTTTCACACAACTTGTATGTGTTCACTTCATTCTGTCATTCACTAACACTTTCATTTATCATTTATTATTTTTTTCATATTATTTTATATTTATCTTCATTTTCATCAATTCTTGTCACTTATCTCACTCCACTATATCATTTCACATATCACTTCACTGTCACTCCTCCTATTCATTCTCTTCCACTATTTTTTACTTCAGTTTATTAATTTTGTATTGAAACATCTAGGTAATTTGCCTCACTATTCTACACATATCGATCCATTTTCGTTTACATCCATTTTCGCTACATCATCTTTACTGTGATTTCTTTGCTTCCCCTTTGTTGGCATATATACGATGTTTGGTTGTGCGCTGATGTCTATTACATCTCCAATGAATCTCCGGGGGGGGGAGTGGCCCTGACCTCTTCCGACCGCTGTCTGTAATTAGAGTAGGATGTGGGGGGCGCGGTCAGTCCCCGCCGTCTCACATCCTCTCTGATGACGCGCTACCGGAAGTGGGGCAGCGCCATCTTTGTAGCACGCATCAGACGCCGATTTCCTTCATCCGGTCTATGCCTCCTCCTCTCTCACCTGAAACCCCTTAACACCTGTTCTATGTACTATATATGGTCGGGCATAAGTAGTTTGACCCTAACCCCGGACGAAGGCAGTTGCCGAAACGCGCGTCGGGTACAGACGTCTCATTTACGCCTCTATCATGTCTACCGGTATGTTCCATACTTTTTTCTTGCTTAGCAGCCGTGATTAAGTTTAATTTTTCATTTTTCGGTCATTCTTTGACCCAAAGTGTAATTGGCATTTCAGCATTGTCCTTTAATATCTATATTACTGGTTGCGGTTCGTATTACCTTTTTACACCTATCCATTAATCGCTACGCCTATATTTGATATCCCTATACACTTGACACTTACTTGTCGGATTACACATCTCTGTTGGATTGTCTTGGATACTTTTCTGTTACAATTTGCCTTGGCTCTATTGGACACAGCTCTGTATGTGACTAAATATATCCTCCTTTGCTGCTTCAAGAACATGCATACTGTCTGTATATCTATATAACATCAATCCGGTCTCTGACCGATTTGACATCTTTTTATTGAGTGACTCATTCCTTATTCCATTTTTTAATTGTTTCATGTTTTTATGTAATAAAATTTGTATATTTCTCTAACTTCATGTGCATTAGTCGATCATACTTTCTCGGTTTATTCATTTCACAAATTGCAGAGTTCAACTTTAAGGGGCCTTCGATCTTAGCAATATTTAATCCTTGGCCGTGAAGAGAGGTTGCACGGAGGGGAGGAGTGTGGTGGCAATCTGGACTTTTGCGCTGGAGCCCATGAGCCATTAGCTACGACTCTGAGGTCCTTTGTTCTATCAAATAGATATAAACATAAAATATATAAATGTTACTTCTAAATGTTACAGACCATTAATAAGAGTTGTAATATATCTATTTTCTTGCTTTTTCTATCAGATATTCATAACTTATAATGAACTTAATTACCTTTTTTTTATATATATATTCTTCTGGTTTATGTTTTTAATTCCCTTAGTTCTTATATCGGCTATTTTCCCCTTAACGACCGCCGTATAGTGTTTTTATGGCGGCTGCTCAGGGTAGTTCTTCAGAAGCACCGCCTTTACACGGCTAACAGCCTCCGGTCATGTGAGCCCATTTAACACATCAGATGCGGCGGTCAACAGCGACTGCCGCATCTTAGTGGTTTTAGAGGGAGGGGCTCCCTCTCTCACCCCATCGGCACACCCGCGATGCAATCACTCGGTGACAATGGTTTTTATGGCAGCCGGGGACCTCACAAAGGCACCCAGGTCTGCTTTTAGTGAATGTCTTTCAGTTTTACACCAACAGGCAATAATACACTGCAGCACAAAAGTATTACTGTATATTATAAAAGCATTCAAATGATCGCGTAATAAAGTCCACTAGTGGAAGTAAAAAAAAGTTTAATAAAGAGGGGGGGGGCACTTCTAGACTTAATTTTAACCAATAGGCCAGACAGGATATCACAACAAAAGTTTGGGGGTCACCTAGGTAATAGTGACCACAACATAATACATTTTCATGTATCCTTTAATAAGATGTTTGGTAGAGTACCTGTAAAAACACTAAACTTCCGAAAAGCCAATTTTCATGGGCTAAGGAATAACCTTAAGGGCATAAACTGGGACAATGTCCTCAAAAAAAATGTAAAATATACAATCTAAATGGGACATTTTTAAAAAGCCTCTCAAATAGGTCCTGTGAAAAAATATATACCTTATGGGAAAAACAAGCTAGAAATGAGATGAAACCAATGTGGTTAAATTAAACAGTAAAGGTGGCAATAAATGATAAAATGATAAAAAAAGAAAGTGTTCAAACTACTAAAGTTGTGTAAAAGACAAAGGCAGCAAAGATTCAAACAGGGGGAAAGAGTTGCCAAAGAAAGTAGAAATAGCTCAAAAATATTTTTCAAATACATAACTAATAAGAAACTCAAAACTGAAAGTGTTTGCCATCTCAAAAATAATCTGGGTATAAAATAGACAAATTACCGGGTCCAGATGGTATACACCCCTGCGTTATGCAGAAATTAACTACTGTCATAGACAGAACCTTATTTCTGATGTTTAAGGATTCTATCATGACTGTGTCTGTTCCACAGGACGGCACATAGCAAATGTGGTGCCAATATTAAAAAAAGGGGTCAAAAAGTGAGCCCTGAAACTATAGACCTGCAAACTTAACCTCCATTGTGGGCAAAATATTTGAGGGTTTTCTAAGACACTATTCTCGAGTATCTCAATGCAAATAAACTGTTAACCCAGCATCAGCATGGGTTTATGAGGGATCGGTCCTGTCAAACCAATCTGATTAGCTTCTTTGAGTAGGTAAGTTCTAGACTGGACCTGGGTAAGGCTGTGGATGTGGTGTATCTAGACTTTACAAAGGCGTTTAATACTGTGCCGTATAAAAGGTTTGTATATGAAATGAAAATGCTTGGACTGGGGGAAAATATGTGTAATTGGTTCAACAACTGGCTAAGATAAAAAACAGAGGATGGTTATTAATGGTATATTCACAGAGTGGGTCCAGAGTTACCAGTGGGGTTCCACAGGGTATTGGGCCCTCTTCTTTTTAATATGTTTATAAATTACTTTGTAGAGGGTTTACAGAGTATTATTTTAGTATTTGCAGATGATACTAAGCTCTGTAAAGTAATCCACACAGAGGAGGATAATGTATTACTACAGAGGGATTTGGGGAAGCTGGAGGTTTGGGCAGAGAAATGGCGAATGGAGTTTAATGTGGATAAATGTAAGGTTATGCACTAGGCCCGAGAGAAACAGATTTTCACAATTATGTATTAAATTGCAAAACACTGGATAAAACTACTACTAAAAATATTTGAGGATATTAGTGGACAGTACATTTACCTTTAGCAACCAGTGCCAGGCAGCTGCTGCCAAGGCAAATAAAATCACGTGATGCACCATGAGGCATAGATGCTCATGACAAGAACATAGTTTTGCCTCTATACAAATCACTAGCCAGACCACGTATGGAATATTGTGTACAATTTTTGGCACCTGTGTATGAGAAGGACAAGGCTGAACTAGAATTGTGATGCACCATGAGGCATAGATACTCATGACAAGAACATAGATTTGCCTCTATACAAATCACTAGCCAGACCACGTATGGAATATTGTGTACAATTTTTGGCACCTGTGTATGAGAAGGACAAGGCTGAACTAGAACTGCTGCAAAGAAGGGCGACCAAGGTAATTAAGGGAATGGGTGGATTGCAATACCAAGAAATGTTATCAAACTTGGGGCTATTCAGTTTAGAAAAAGATGGCTTATAAGGATAAGTTCACACGGCCTATTTACGGACGTAATTCAGGTGTTTTACGCCTTGAATTACGCCTGAAAAGACGGCTCTATTACGCCTACAAACATCTGGCCATAGCTTTCAATGGGTTTTACGGTGTTCTGTTCACACGAGCCTTAATTTTACGCGTCGCTGTCAAAACATGGCACGTACAAAGACGCCTGCGTCAAAGAAGTGCATGTCACTTCTTGGGACGTAATTGATGGTCCGTAAACCCATTGAAGTCAATGGGAGTCTTCCAAAACACTTTTGCACACATTTGGAGCGTAATTTGAGGCGTTTACGCCTGAAAAAAACGCTTCAAATTACGCCTGAAACTTGGCCAACACTCCCCCAAGGGGTGTTGCCAAAGCAGTCATTTTTTGCGGCCAGTTTATGGTGCTTGCAAGGTGCTTTTAAAAACCACATTGAGGAGCTTCACCATGGCAGGTCGAACATACCGGAGGATGCATACACCGTGTTCCAAATTATTATGCACATTGGATTTAAGTGTCATAAACATTTAATTATTAGTTTTTCAATTAAACTCATGGATGGTATTGTGTCTTAGTGCTCTTTGGATCATTGTAATCAATCTCAGACACCTGTGATAATTAGTATTCCAGGTGTGCCTAATCAATAGAAAACTACTTAAAAAGGACCACATTGTTAAGCAGGCCACTGGTTTCAAGCAATATGGGAAAGAAAAAGGATGTCTCTGCTGCTGAAAAGCGTGAAATAGCGCAATTCCTTGGACAAAGTATGAAA
Source organism: Rhinoderma darwinii (assembly GCF_050947455.1). NCBI lineage: Eukaryota > Metazoa > Chordata > Amphibia > Anura > Rhinodermatidae > Rhinoderma > Rhinoderma darwinii. The sequence continues at coordinate 190,855,498 of NC_134687.1, read as the reverse complement.
ACATTGGATATTTCAAGAAAACTTAGGCGTGATCATCGTACTGTGAAAAGATTTGTGGCTGATTCAGAGCACAGACGGGTTCGTTCATATTAAGGCACAGTGAGGAAGGTTTCTGCCAGACAAATTAATAGGATTAGGAGAGCAGCTGCTAAAATGCCATTGCAAAGCAGCAAACAGGTATTTGAAGCCGCTGGTGCCTCTGGAGTCCCGCAAACCTCAAGGTGTAGGATCCTCCAGAGGTTTGCAAGTGTGCATAAAGCTATTATTCGGCCACCTCTAAAGAATGCTCACAAGCAGGAATGGTTGCAGTGGGCTCAGAAATACATGAAGACTAATTTTCAAACCGGGTTGTTTACTGATGAGTGCCGTGCAACCCTGGATGGTCCGGATGGATGGAGTAGTGGATGGTTGGTGAATGGCCACCATGTCCCAACAAGGCTGCGACGTCAGCAAGGAGGTGGCGGAGTCATGTTTTGGGCTGGAATCATGGGGAGAGAGCTGGTAGGCCCCTTTAAGTTCCCTGACAGTGTGAAAATGACCTCTGCAAAGTACGTAGAGTTTATGACTGACCACTTTCTTCCGTGGTACAAAAAGAAGAACCGTGCCTCCCATAGCAAAATTATCTTCATGCATGACAATGCACCATCTCATGCTGCAAAGAATATCTCTGTGTCATTGGCTGCTATGGGTATAAAAGGAGAAAAACTCATGGTGTGGCCCCCATGTTCCCCTGACCTCAACCCTATTGAGAACCTTTGGAGCATCCTCAAGCAAAATATCTATGAGGGTGGGAGGCAGTTCACATCAAAACAGAAGCTCTGGGAGGCTATTCTGACATCCTGCAAAGATATTCAAGCGGAAACTGTCCAAATACTCACAAATTCAATGGATGCAAGAATTGTGAAGGTGATATCAAAGAAGGGGTCCTATGTTAACATGTAACTTGGCCTGTTAAGTTTTTTTTGATTGAAAGAGCTTTTGATTTCTGTAAAAATGACCTCCTGATGCTGCAAATTCAACAAATTACCATTTTAGTTCTCTTTACAACCTTAAGGCTATGTTCACACGCAGTATTTTGGGGGAGGAATATCTGCCTCAAAATTCTGTTTGGAACTTTGAGGCAGATATTCCTCTCCCTGCACGCCGATTTTCGCGGCGATTATCGCACCGTTTTTCGCCTGCGGCCATTGAGCGCCGCGGGCATAAAACAGCGAGAAATACGCTTTCTCCTGCCTCCCATTGAAGTCAATGGGAGGTCAGAGGCGGAATCGCCCGAAGATAGGGCATGTCGCTTCTTTTTCCCGCGAGGCAGTTTTACTGCTCGCGGGAAAAAGACGCCGACGCCTCCCATTGAAATCAATGGGAAGCGTTCTCGGGCCGTTTCTGCCGAGTTTTGCGACGCGGTTTCCGCGTCCAAAAACTCGGCAAAATACCCCGTGTGAACATAGCCTTAAAATGTTTTGATCTCTGTTGTGCATAATAATTTTATACTGACTGTCATTTGCATCGACTATTTAGGAATTTGGAATGCGGTGTATAGATGTGGATGCCCTTATCTCTGAGGTAAGGAACACATGAAAGCAAAAATGTTGTTTGTTTTTGTGTATGATTGTTGTTAGTGCAAAAACTAATATTTTCACCCTGCAGACACTATGCAAGTGCAAACATGTGTCTAGCCACTGTTCTTAGTTTAATATAATGTGTTCCTGAAATGTGCCTGTATTTCTATACGTCACTCAAATCTAGCTTACCCAATGCAATGTAAGTAATGTTAGCAATGCTTCGGAAGCATGCATTTTGTTTGCAATATCTCCAGATGCCATTGTGCACACTCAGACCTCACGGCGTATGTGTACCAGTTATTAACGTTAAACTCTCTTTTTGAAAGTCGTGAATGTATATATATCAAAATTGGTATTGTGGTTTCGTCTGTGTAGGCACATTTTGTGTAGAATGTTCGCTGCATATTTGTGTCACGTTTATGGTGTGTTTAACCACTTCGCGCTCAGGTCAGTAATAGTACGTCCTGCTAAGTAGAACGTTTGCGCTCAGGTCAGTACTATTACTGACCTGAGTAAACACGGCGCCATTTAATCCCGGCGCGTGCTTGAGCTGTGATACCTGCTGTTTCCGACAGCAGGCTATCACAGCTTAGTGTGCAGGCACCGATCGCGGTGGTCCCCGCCGATTAACCCCTTAGAAGCCGCGTTCAATAGCGATCGCGGCTTCTTAGGGGTTAAGCTGCCATCGCCGGCCTGCTACACGATAGCGGGCCGTGATGGCTACTATGGCAACTAGAATCCTAACAATGGACTCTGGCTACGCCATCGACGGAAGCCTAGTGGGTCCCGACAAAGTCAGGACCCACTATGCTTGCTGTCAGCGAACAGCTGACAGCTCTAATACACTGCACTACGTATGTAGTGCAGTGTATTAGAATAGCGATCAGAGCCTCCTGCCCTCATGTCCCCTAGTGGGACAAAGTAAAAAAAGTGTAAAAAAGTAAAAAAAAGTTGTGTAAAAATAAGAAAATAAAAGATTTAAAAGTAATAAAAGTAAAAGTCCCCCTTTTTCCCTTATCAGTTCTTTATTATTAATAAAAATATATAAATAAACAAATAAACTATACATAATTGGTATCGCCGCGTCCGTAACGTCCTGAACTACAAAACGATGTCGTTATTTATCCCGCGCGGTGAACGCCGTAAGAGAAAATAATAATAAACCGTACCACAATCACAATTGTTTGGTCACTTCACCTCCCAAAAAATGGAATAAAAAGAGATCAAAAAGTCGCATGTCCCTAAAAATGGTACTGATGGAAACTACAGTTCGTTATGCAAAAAATAAGTCCTCGCACGACTTTCCTGATGGAAAAATAAAAACGTTATGGCTCTTAGAATAAGGTAACACAAAAAGTAAATGATATTTTACAAAATGTATTTTATTGTGCAAACGCCATAAGACATAAAAAAAAACTATAAACATCTGGTATCGCCGTAATCGTATTGCCCCGCAGAATAAAGTGAATATGTCATTTATAGCGCACGGTGAACGCTGTAAAAAAAATTGAATAAAAAACAATAGTAAAATTGCTGTTTTTTTAGTCCCCACGCCACCTAAAATTAGAATAAAAACTGATCAAAAAGTCGCATGCACCCCAAGAAAACTACAATGGATTCCTCAAGGTCTCTAGTTTCCAAAAAGGGGTCACTTTTGGGGGGTTTCCACTGTTTTAGCACCACAAGACCTCTTCAAACCGGACATGGTGCCTAATAAATTAAATTAAATTAATTAAATGTCACCTCTACTTTGCTCTAAATTCCTGTGAAACACCTAAAGGGTTAATAAACTTTTTAAATGCTGTTGTGAATACTTTGAGGGGTCTAGTTTCTGAAATGGGGTGTTTGATAAGGGTGTCTAATATATGGGCCCCTCAAAGCAACTTCAGAACTGAGCTGGAAACTAAAAAATAAAATAAAAATGAGGCAATACTTCGCTTCTTACATTATACTCATAATGAGCCGTGCCCACCCCGAGATGACCCCAGTTTTGACCGTTTGTATAAACGGAGACCCCTATTAGACCATTTCAGTGCCCGGTTTTCCCAGCATTCACCCCCGAGAAGTGTATTTCTATAGATGAATCCCTGGTACATTTGAAAGGGAGGCTTCAATTCCGCGAGTACCTGCCGGGTAAGAGGGCAAGGTATGGCGTGAAGATGTATGAGCTGTGCGAGAGTGCATCAGGGTATACCTACAAATTTAGGATATATAAAGGGAAGGACACCAGTACTCAGCCCCCAGAATGCCCCCCCTTACTGGGAGTTAATACAAAAATTGTGTGGGATTTGGTGCACCCACTGCTGGACCAGGGTTACCACCTCTACCTGGATAATTTTTATACCAGCGTCCCACTCTTCAACTGCCTCGCTTCCAGAAGTCCTGCGGCATGCGGCACTGCTAGAAGAAACCTGAGAGGCCTCCCTAAGACTCTGCTTGGGCAAACACTCAGAAGGGGTGAGAGCAGGGCACAATCTAGCAGCAACATATTGTGTGTCAAGTACAAGACCAGGGAGATGCCACACCAGTACCCATGTACCTGTACGAGGTACCAGTACAGGGACCCCCAAACTAGACTGCATCCTGGACTACAATAGGTACATGGGAGGGGTGGACTTGTCAGATCAAGTCCTGAAGCCTTACAGTACTTCTGGAAGCGGGGCCACAGGCATCGTACCAGGGCAAAACTTTTTAGGAGAAGTTCCCCAAACTGGCAAGAAGGGAAAAAGTCAAAAGAGGTGCAGAGTCTGCTATAAGAGGGGGATAAGGAAGGACACAATATATCAATGTGACACGTGTCCCGAAAAACCAGAGCTCTGTATGAAAGAGTGTTTTAAAATTTATCATCCATCCCTTTATTTTTAATTTACCCCAGTTTTACTCGCTCTGATCCACTTCGCACAGCTTACCCTCCTCATCTTTCCCCTCTGAGCCCTGCTGTGTGCCCAGGCAGCTGATAACAACCACATGTAGGGTATTGCCGTACCCGGGAGAGCCAACATTACAGTTTATGAGGTGTATATCTCCGGTGGCGCATGCTGGGCACAATATTTCGGACACTGAATTGGCATATATGTATAGAAAATTGCAAATTTCACTCTGCACCAACTGCTGCACATTATCTTTTACACAATACCTGTGGGGTCAAAATGCTCACTACACCTCTAGATGAATGCCTTAAGGGGTGTAGATTTTAAAACAGGGTCACTTCTTGAGGGTTTCAACTGTACTGGTACCTTAGGGGCTTCTGCGTACAAGACTTAGCACCAGAAAAGCTCCAGTAGGCCAAATGGTGGTCCTTTCCTTCTGAGCGCTGCCGTGTGCCCAGGCAGCTAATAACAGCCACATGTAGGGTATTGCCGTACCCGGGAGAGCCCACATTACAGTTTATGGGGTGTATGTCTCCGGTGGCACATGCTGGGCACAATATATCGGACACTGACATGGCATATATATAGAAAATTGCAAATCTCACTCTGCACCATCTGCTGCGCATTATCTTTTACACAATACCTGTGGGGTCAAAATGCTCACTACACCTCTAGATGAATTCCTTAAGGGGTGTCGTTTTTAAAATGGGGTCACTTCTCGGGGGTTTCAACTGTACTGATACCTCAGGGGCTTCTGCACACACGACTTAGCACCAGAAAATTTCCAGTAGGCCACATGGTGGTCCTTTCCTTCTGAGCCCTCCCATGGGCCCAAACGGCAGTTTATCACCACAAATAGGGTATTGCCACACTCAGGACAAATTGGGCAACAAAATGCGGTATTTTATTCCTTGTGAAAATAAGAAATTTTGAGCCAAAACTACCTCTTATTGGAAAAAATTACATTTTTTTGAATTCACAGCCCAATTCAAATAAGTTCTGTGAAAAAACTGTGGTGTCTAAATGGTCACAACACCCATAAATAAATTCCTTGAGGGGTTTTGTTTCCAAAATGGGGTCACTTTTGGTGGGTTTCCATTGCTTTTTATACCTCTGAGGCTCTGCAAATGCGACATGGCACCCGAAAACCAATCCAGCAAAATCTGGACTCCTAAGAACACATAGCGCTCCTTTCCTTCTGAGTCCTCCCATGGGCCCAAACAGCAGTTTATCACCACAAATGGGGTATTGCCGCACTCAGGACAAATTGGGCAACAAAATGGGGCATTTTGTTCCCTGTGAAAATAAGAAATTCTGATCAAAAATGACATCTTATTGGAAAAATTGTCATTCTTTTAATTTCACAGCCCAATTCAAATACGCGCTGTGAAAAAACTACGGGGTCAAAATTGTAACAATAACCATAAATTAATTCCTTGAGGGGTGCAGTTTCCAAAATGGGGTCAGTTTTGGGGGATTCCTACTGTTTTGGCACCTCAACACCTCTCCAAACGTGGCATGCTGCCTAAAATATATGCTAATAAAAAAGCACCACCAAAATGCACTAGGTGCTTCTTTGCTTCTGGGACTTGTGTTTTAGTCCACGAGCGCACTAGAGCCACATGTGGGACATTTATAAAAACTGAAGAATCTGGACAATACATATTTAGTTGTGTTTCTCTGGTAAAACCTTCTTTGTTACAGAAAAAAAATAGAATAAAATTGAAATTCAGAAAGAAAAACGAAATTTGCAAATTTCACCTCCACTGTGCTTTAATTCCTGTGAAATGCCTGAAGGGTTAAAAAACTTTCTAAATGCTGTTTTGAATACTTTGAGGGGTCTAGTTTTTAAAATGGGGTGCTTTATGGGGGTTTCTAATACATAGGCCCCTCAAAGCCACTTCAGAACTGAACAGGTACCTTAAAAAAAAGGCTTTTGAAATTTTCTTAAAAATATGAGAAATTGCTGTTTATGTTCTAAGCCTTGTAACGTCCAAGAAAAATAAAATAATGTTCAAAAAACGATGCCAATCTAAAGTAGACATATGGGAAATGTGAACTAGTAACTATTTTGGGTGGTATAACTGTCTGTTTTTCAAGCAGATGCATTTAAATTCTGAAAAATGCAATTTTTTCTAAATTTTCTCTAAATTTTGCAATTTTTCTCAAATAAAGACTGAATATATCGACGAAATTTTACCACGAACATGAAGCCCAAAGTGTCACGAGAAAACAATCTCGGAATCGCTTGGATAGGTTTAAGCATTCCGACGTTATTACCACATAAAGTGAAATATGTCAGATTTGAAAAATGGGCTCTGAGCCTTAAGGCCCAAACTAGGCTGCGTCCTTAAGGGGTTAAGGTTTGTCCCAAATGTTCACTCTATGTGATTATTTAAATAGTTTAATTGCGTTCGTTTGATGTGTGTTTTGAGCAGAGTAATGCGTAAACACGACACAATCCATCCTTCATTGCGTTTCCTTGCACGTACAACCCCCACGGTCAGTGGTGAACCTAGCCCCTCTGCTGCCTCAGGATAGGCCATCAATAGCTGATTTGTCGGGGTCCGTCTCCCGGAACCCGCCAATCAGCTGTTTTGAAGGGGCCGCAGCACTTGTACGAGAGCTGATTCCCCTTCATTTCACTACTCGCTCACACTGTGAATCGCCGACACCGAGTCACAGTGTGACCGGAATGAAGGACCCCGCCAGTCAGGGCTAGTAATCTTACCTTCTTCAGCCGCGGCGGACGTTCTGTCCTCACGATGTTGTGCACGGCGCATAGCCTGTGATGTCATGCTGCGCACAGCGCTTGACGTCAGGACCTCCGCTGCGATCCGGAACCAGGAAGGTAAGTACAGTCTGTTACTATAGTAACAGGGGCCCGCGGCCCGAGTTACTATAGTAACTTTTTATTGATGTGGTGCGGGGGGCTGTGGGCCCCCGTGGCTTCGGGGCCCGGTCGCAATTGCGACCGCTGAGACCCCTATAGCTACGCCACGATCATTGGACTACTTCGATGATCTACTTTTTTTTAAAAAAAAAAAAAAATGGTGAAAGAGGGTTGCATCAGGGAGTTTAGATTTAAATAAAAAATTTTTTTTCTTATGTCTGTGTTTTTTTATACTTTATTATGGCCTTAGTAATGGCTGCTGTCTGATTGAGAGCGTCCATTACTAAGAATGGGCTTAGTGTTAGCCAGTAAAAAGGCACCGATATCTAAGTATGGAAAGAGGGTAAGAATTTTTTTTTAAAGTGCCCCAGAGTTTGTGCAGCCCTGACCATTACATGCTGCACTCAAATGCACATCTATGGGCAGGTGAAAAGTTCTCTTTAAAGTATAACAACTTTTTAAAAAACTTTTGACATGTCAGAAGTTTTGATCAGTGGGGTCCAAAACACTGAGACCCCCCACTAGTCGCTAAAACGAAGCAGCAGAAGTTCTTGGGTGGGCGGTGTGCAGCTTCAATTCTGTTTGGCTTTCTTCCTTGGAGCAGTGTACAGGCTCAATAGAAAGTCTATGAGTCTGTACACCGCTCACTCGGCTGAAAGTCGATCATAAATTAAGCTGCACATCGCTCACCCGAGCACTTCTGCTGCTTCGTTTTAGTGATCGTGGGGGTCTCAGTGCTCGATCCCCCACCGATGAAAACTTCGGACATGTCACTATGACATGATAAACGTTTAGTTACAGTTTAAAGGCTATGTACACCTTTATAAATGTATTATATACACTACAATTTTCCTTATTTTTGAAAGAAAAGCACAGTTTTTTTCAATGAAGATAACATTCAATTAATCAGAAATACACTCTATACATTGTTAATGTGCTAAATGACTATTCTAGCTGCAAATGTCTGGTTTTTAATGCAATATCTACATAGGTGTATAGAGGCCCATTTCCAGCAACCATCACTACAGTGTTCTAATGGTACATTGCGTTTGCTAACTGTGTTAGAAGGCTAATGGATGATTAGAAAACACTTGAAAACCCTTGTGCAATTATGTTAGCACTGCTGTAAACAGTTTTGCTGTTTAGAGGAGCTATAAAACTGACCTTCCTTTGAGCTAGTTGAGAATCTGGAGCATTACATTTGTGGGTTCGATTAAACTCTCAAAATGGCTAGAAAAAGAGAGCTTTCATGTGAAACTCGAAAGTCTATTCTTGTTCTTAGAAATGAAGGCTATTCCATGCGAGAAATTGCCAAGAAACTGAAGATTTCCTACAACGGTGTGTACTACTCCCTTTAGAGGACAGCACAAACAGGCTCTAACCAGAGTAGAAACAGAAGTGGGAGGCCCCGCTGCACAACTGAGCAACAAGACAAGTACATTAGAGTCTCTAGTTTGAGAAATAGACACCTCACAGGTTCTCAACTGGCAGCTTCATTAAATAGTAACCGCAAAACGCCAGTGTCAACGTCTACAGTGAAGAGGCGACTCCGGGATCCTGGCCTTCAGGGCAGAGTGGCAAAGAAAAAGCCATATCTGAGACTGGCTAATAAAAGGAAAAGATTAATATGGGCAAAAGCACACAGACATTGGACAGAGGAAGATTGGAAAAAAGTGTTATGGACAGACTAATCGAAGTTTGAGGTCTTTGGATCACACAGAAGAACATTTGTGAGATGCAGAACAACTGAAAAAATGCTGGAAGAGTGCCTGACGCCATCTGTCAAGCATGGTGGCGGTAATGTGATGGTCTGGGGTTGCTTTGGTGCTGGTAAAGTGACAAATTTGTACAAGGTAAAAGAGATTTTGAATAAGGAAGGCTATCACTCCATTTTGCAATGCCATGCCATACCCTGTGGACAGCGCTTGATTGGAGCCAATTTCATCCTACAACAGGACAATGACCCAAAGCACACCTCCAAATTATGCAAGAACTATTTAGGGAAGAAGTAGGCAGCTGGTATTCTATCTGTAATGGAGTGGCCAGCGCAGCCACCAGATCTCAACCCCATAGAGCTGTTGTGGGAGCAGCTTGACCGTATGGTACGCAAGAAGTGCCCATCTAGCCAATCCAACTTGTGGGAGGGGCTTCTGGAAGCATGGGGAGAAATTTCTCCCAATTACCTCAGCAAATTAACAGCTAGAATGCCAAAGGTCTGCAATGCTGTAATTGCTGCAAATGGAGCATTCTTTGACGAAAGCAAAGTTTGAAGGAGAAAATTATTATTTCAAATAAAAATCATTATTTCTAACCTTGTCAATGTCTTGACTATATTTTCTAGTCATTTTGCAACTCATTTGATAAATATAAGTGTGAGTTTTCATGGAAAACACAAAATTGTCTGGGTGACCCCAAACTTTTGAACAGTAGTGTATATATATATATATATATATATATATATATATATATATATATATATATAAAAAGATATCTATCAATGTGATTGGTGCAAGTTTTAATTACTTTTTATTGAAAATTATTGTTACTTTTTGAGATACAGCTGCTTTGTATCCTGTATACAGAGCAGCTGTATATAGCGCTGAGACCTGAATCCATTAGATCGCCTATTATCCATCACATCTAAGTTATGAACATAGACGTGATCGGTAACAGCTCGATCCTGCAGGACCTGCTGACACTGAATCAGTCAGTCCCGCTGACCTGACGGATACAGGATTCAGCACTATATACATTATATATATATATATATATATACATATACACCGCTTTCCAAATTATTATGAAAATGTCATTTTTCGCTGATTTTCCTAAATAGTCGATGCAAATGACAGTCAGTATAATCTTCAAGCCATCAACCGTTGGAGTATAATGCACATTTTATTGAACAAATCTCCTAATGATAACAGATTTTTTTTTAGAAGTAAAAAACTCAAAATGCACTGTTTCAAATTATTATGCACAACAGAGATCAAAACATTTTAAAGGTTGTAAAGAGAACTAAAATGGTATTTTTTTGAATTTGCAGCATCAGGAGGTCATGTTTACAGAAATCAAAAGCTCTTTCAATAAAAAAAAACTTAACAGGACAAGTCACATGTTAACATAGGACCCCTTCTTTGATATCACCTTCACAATTCTTGCATCCATTGAATTTGTGAGTATTTGGACAGTTTCTGTTTGAATATCTTTGCAGGATGTCAGATTAGCCTCGGAGCGCTTCTGTTTTGATGTGAACTGCCTCCCACCCTCATAGATATTTTGCTTGAGGACGCTCTAAAGGTTCTCAATAGGGTTGAGGTCAGGGGAACATGGGGGCCACACCATGAGTTTCTCTCCTTTTATGCCCATAGCAGCCAATGACACAGAGGTATTCTTTGCAGCATGAGATGGTGAATTGTCATGCATGAAGATAATTTTGCTACGGAAGGCACGGTTCTTCTTTTTGTACCACGGAAGAATGCGGTCAGTCATAAACTCTACGTACTTTGCAGAGGTCATTTTCACACCGTCAGGGACCCTAAAGGGGCCTACCAGCTCTCTCCCCATGATTCCAGCCCAAAACATGACTCCGCCACCTCCTTGCTGACGTCACAGCCTTGTTGGGACATGGTGGCCATTCACCAACCATCCACTACTCCATCCATCTGGACCATCCAGGGTTGCACGGCACTCATCAGTAAACAACCCGGTTTGAAAATTAGTCTTCATGTATTTCTTAGCCCACTGCAACCGTTTCTGCTTGTGAGCATTCCTTAGGGGTGAACGAATAATAGCTTTATGCACACTTGCAAACCTCTGGAGGATCCTACACCTTCAGGTTTGCGGGACTCCAGAGGCACTAGCGGCTTCAAATACCTGTTTGCTGCTTTGCAATGGCATTTTAGCAGCTGCACTCCTAATCCTATTAATTTGTCTGGCAGAAACCTTCCTCATTATGCCTTTATCTGAACGAACCCGTCTGTGCTCTGAATCAGCCACAAATATTTTCACAGTACAATGATCACGCTTAAGTTTTCTTGAAATATCCAATGTTTTCATACCTTGTCCAAGGTATTGCACTATTTCACGCTTTTCGGCAGCAGAGAGATCCTTTTTCTTTCCCATATTGCTTGAAACCTGTGGCCTGCTTAATAATGTGGAACGTCCTTCTTAATTAGTTTTCCATTGATTGGGCACACCTGGCAAACTATTTATCACGGGTGTCTGAGATTGATTACAATGATCCAAAGAGCCCTAAGACACAATACCATCCATGAGTTTAATTGAAAAACTAATAATTAAATGTTTATGACACTTAAATCCAATGTGCATAATAATTTGCAACACGGTGTATATATATTTGACTTAGTGGGGGCAGGTTTATGGGGAAGGATTAGGGCCTGTTTACATCAGCGTTGGCTTTCCGTTCCGGGGTTCCATCGGAGGTTTCCGTCTGGTGAACCCTGCAACGGAAAGTCAAACTGAAACCACAGCTTCCGTTTCCGTCACCATTGACATCAATGGTGACGGAAACATTGCTAATGGTTTCCGTTCGTCACCATTCCGGCAGGTTTACGTTTTCCGGCGGAATCAATAGCGCAGTCGACTGTGCTAATGGTGACGGAATCGGAAGCTGTGATTTCTGTTTGACTTTCCGTTGCGGGGTTCACCCGACGGAAACCTCTGACGGAACCCCGAAACGGAAAGCCAACGCTGATGTGAACAGGCCCTTATACTGCGCTCAGCTTCCTGCCCTTACTAATTTAAAAGGGGTCGGCCAACGCTGGAGGGCCTGGAGTATACTGCAAGTGTGGGTCTGGGCGTTTTACTGACAGCAGAGGGCTCTATAGGGGGGAATTATGCCCCCCATAGAGCCCTGACTAGTTACTATACTGCAAGGTTAGGGGGGGTCTGAGCATCTGACTGACTTCTCTAAATGGGGGGCAGAATCCATTCCAGCCCCATGGAGCCCTTTGCTGTTGGTAAAATGGCCAGACCCTACCTTGCAGTATACTCCCGAGTCCCGGTCCCAGTAGCTTCGGCCGACCGAGTTAAGGCAGGAACATACCTCGTGCGTCTCGTCACTTCTCATCGCTCGACCGCTTCTCCTGCAGTCTTGCTCCTCTCTGGCGGCCCGTGCTGCATACAGCGAGGAGGAGGAGTGTTACACACATGCCCATCATGCGGCATGTTTGCTATTTCTGCATGGCCCCTCCCCCCGGTCCAGTCCGTCCCTGGCTGAAAATGCCGCCCCCCATTTTTGGGTAGGTGGCGCCGCCTGAGGCTGTCGGCTCACCTCGCCTCATGGCAGGTGCGGCACTGTCCGACACCCACATTACGCACTTTACCACATTAACTAACCTTAGTAGGTTTAAAATGTCTTCCACTGTTTCTGGGATTCTGATTTCAAAACAAAGGATTAGCATGTTTGTGTTTTGTGCCAGTCCTAAAAAGAATCCCCTTGGACAAAAAAATGCTCTTTCCTTACGCTTGTTGGTGAATATTGATTTTGAGTGCGTTTTTTGTTTTTTTCTGTGGTTTTAAGGTGTGGGTGAGCTGTACCCGGACTGGGTGAGGCGCACAAACAACGAGCAGGGCGTAATTGATGAGTGTTCCTAATATGTACACATAGGTTCTTATAATGATGATGTTTAGTCCTTTGAAAGGCAAATGGTGTGTATCTGCAAAACAATGCTTTTGTCATGACAGTCTGGAACGCCTCTGAGGAGCAAGTAAATTGGACATGCATACACCCGCATCTTAGCAGTGTTTTGTTTCTGCAACATTTGACTTTCAAACCAAACCCCAAAATGAAGTAACACTTCCTGAAAGGGATAGTATGATGTTTTGGTACAGAGTTGATTTTACCACTTTTTCCAAGAAAAAGACCTTCAGAATAGATGGAAAAGTGTCCGGGACCGCTTCCAGAGGCACCTGAAAAAGGCTGAGAGGAATGGGTCCTCTCCCTCACAAGCGTCGCAATGTCCTTACCATCAGCAGCTGCTGTTCCTCCTGCCCAACAGGGCACTCCGCCAGTAAGTTTTTGACCATTTATTTGTAAAGCACAAAATGTTGTTATGGTGTCAAGCAGCTCATTTGTACCTTTACATGAATATGTATTGTTCTCATATATGTCAGGTTTATGAAACACAAAACATTTATGAATGTACTTTTACCACCTTCAACTTTTACCACCTTAACACAACTGTTTGCCCTTTTCTGTTTTCTTCCTAATCGCGCCCATGGAACTGTGTCTACCCAACATGCAATATCTGTGTGTGTGTGTGTGTAATCATGTGATATTTGACATAGCAAACATGCTCATGTCACCCCCTAAATGCCATTCTCACGCGGACCTCGCCATTGACGTGATTCAAAACACCATGTGTTCCCCCTTTTTCCTTCCTTTTTGGAAGCATTCAAAGAAATAGTAATTTGGGCAATACATTCGTCATGCAAGTTGTCATGCTAGCAAACTAGCATTTGCTGGTCCGTCTCCCCTAGGTGTGTGTTTTCGGATAGTGTTTAATTATTGATTAAGTAAAATATGTTATAAATATGTCAGTTGCGCTAAAGGATGAACGTGATCTCAGCCCGCAAGAAACATCATATTCTCTTTGAACATTCTCAGATCCTCAGGAAATCTTGGAAGAAGTATGGAAGAGTGTCCGGCTGAAGAAGAGAAACAGCAGCAGAGGGAGAGGGAACCCACTCCATCAACCTCTCAACAAGAAACTCCGGAGGCCCACTCACCTGATCACGTCGGACCTTCATGGGTGTCCACAGCAGCGGAGGGGGCAGAAGAAACATGTCCGCCACCCCCCACCCGGCCACCTTCCACCCAACCACGATCTCAGAGAACCCTCCGGACAATGGACAGGCAGCTCGAAGTAGAGACGAATGCCATGTCCTTTATCCGGAGGGTCCACGGCGATGATGTATTTGATCATTTTGGTTATGCAATTGCATCTTGCTGCCGCCAGATGCAACGCCATGTTGGGCAGACTTTAATCAGTTATGTTCACGCGGTGGTGGCAGCCTTCGAGATCGCTGTCCCCCTGCCCCCCCTCGAACAACTAGTTTACAGCCTCCATACGGCCACTGGCCTTAGGGAGCCAACTTCCAGAATGCCCCATAGCCTAAGATCTCTAAACGTCTCCACCCAGACCGAGATACCCAACCCCCCGGTCTCCCATTCCATTCCCTGTTTCTGGAAACAATGTACACTTACCCACCCTCCCAATACACGACCACTGCTTTTCGGCAAAGTTATCCTCCAAATTTTCCACCAACTTATCCCCCACCCTCAAATTATGACTCTCCTCCCCGTTTTACCCAAATGTAATAGGCAAGTGGTATATGTGGAGTTTGTGTTTCTTTCTGGAAAAAAATAAAACTTTGTTGACATTGTGATTGTGAGGGGATTGCGGGAAATTGTTGAAATTCAAATATTTCTAATTATTTCATGCTCTACGCAGTAAAAATATTTTCCGTTCAAAAACATGTGAGATGTTTTTTAATTTAACAACAAGAAGGGACCCACGGACCCACGAAGAAACCTAACAAACTAACGTCCAAGGATCATTTGACACAACACATATATTTGGATGTCTGAACATATTTACAGCATTTGTGCACAATTTTTACAAGAACACTTCCAAAATGTCATCACTTTGTAAGTAGCATAAGACATGCCAAATAACAACAACACATAGTGTATACAAAGGGGGGGGGATAAACACTTTTCATCGTGGCCAAAATGTTCGCCTAAACAACTTCAAAACATTTTTGGCCTACTCTTGGATGGGCTGCTGAACACTGTGGCTGGAATCCTGCCGGGGCACTGCACCTTTGGGACTCATGAAGTAGTCCGTGAAGGTATCTCTCACCTGTACTCCATGGTTGGATGGTCTTCCTAACCGCCAGTTGATGTGGGGGTTACGGAAAGCTGTCTGTGTCTCCACCTCCACGTCAGCTCGCTCGTGATCCCGAACACAGTTGTGAAGAACACATGCAGCTTTAATGACCCCATCAACTGTGGACGCATCCAACTGAAGTGCACAGGTAAAGACCCTCCACTTACTCACAATGATCCCAAAGGTGCACTCCACGAAGCGTCGTGCCCGGCTCAGCCTCTCATTGAAGACTCTCCTCCGGGCATCTAGTCTCCTCCATGGGTATGGGCGCAGCAGGTTGGGCATTAGTGGAAAAGTCTCATCCGATACCATCACGAAGGGGACTGGATGCGTGGTACCCGGAAGAGGTTGGGGCGGTAGTAGAGTTACCTGATCTAGCAGGGTTTGCTTCCCTAAATTAGATGTCAGTAGCGCCCCGGAGTCACCAGTGCATCCATATGCGCCGATGTCAATAGCAATAAACTTGTATGAGGCATCAGCCACCGCCATCAGGACCACAGAAAAATACTTCTTGGAGTTGAAGTAATGTGATCCTGACCGCGGTGGCTGCTGCACACGTACGTGCTTACCGTCGACAGCGCCTATGCAATTTGGGAAATTGGCACAGATTGAAAGCCTGCTGCCACCTGCAACCAAATCTCCCGAGTCAGACTGGGCATCGCAATAGGCTGCAAATACTGCCAGATCACCTGGCATGTGCACCTGACTATTCTGCTGATGGTTAATTTTCCAATCCGGAATTGCAGGTGCAGGGATGAATAACTTTTCCCTCTTGCAAGAAATCTGTAAAGAAAAAAAAACATACAATTATTATCATCTAATTACAAGGAACAAAAGCATAACTTTATCAATTATATTACAAAACCATACATGAGTTTTAATTAGATTCACAACCTCCATACTGCCCAATGTTGAAAACAAGCCTTAAAATATATACAAACACAACACAACGTGATCAGCAGCCTCTCCGCAGGAGAAATGGCCGTCCGCATGGCGGTATCCTGCCTCTTAAGTTGAATGCCTATAATCACCTCCAGACTGTCAAAAGCCGGGATACTCATGCGACAGAATTGTTAGAATTTCTCTGGGTACCTGTAAGGACATACACATTATAACACATACAGAGACACAAAAGGTAACAAGATACAGAACTAATCTTGTATAAAAAAGGGACATTAAAAACCAAATACAATAACATAGCATGTGCAACATACATACATGATTGGTTACAAAATGAGCCATATGTAGGCACAATTTGAAAACAGCAAATATATATATATATATATATATATATATATACACACATATAGCTATAGCTAGAAGCACGGGACATTTCTACATTATAGTTAAGGCAAAAAAAAAAAGATTGTTGTAAGCCAACAATTGAAGCTTAATTTCTTACACATTTGTCTTTCTAATCAAAATCACTGTCTGATGCAACAATTGTAGGCTGATGCAACACACTTTACCAGAGAAATTAACCCAATATGTGCATTAGCAAAGATTATATTGCAAAGATATATCATCAATGTACTTTGGTTTCAAACAACCCAAAACAAACTCACCGTCTTAATTCTTGATAAAGGTGCCCAATGTGTCCCCTGTCATTTCTGAGCACATTAATGGAGTGCACCCAATACCTCCGGCGACTTTCATGCTCCTGTGAAACATAAAGCGTGACCAAATGTCCATTATAATGTGCAAGAACAAGCCTTCTAAAAACATTCACAACATAATCCATTATTGTAAAAACCGACCTCACGAATTATTCTCCGTCTAATCACATTGAGGACTATTTCCATCAATACCGCCATATGGCGGCGGCGAACTTTAATGTGACTTTCTCCTACTTGTTATCCCTGCTGCTCCTGCTGGGATGGGTCTTCTAAGGTCGTTGAACTCATTTTTGACACAGAAAACACTCACCAACCACTGCTTAGGCAATAAAGGGAAGTTGCTGTTTTTGGAATGAGTTTTTATAGGCCTGGAATAGAAGTACAGCCCCTAGTGGGCTGGTTTTTGTTACACCTGGAATACGCCTAAAAAAACGCCTCAAAAAACGTCTCAAAAACGCCTCCATTAACCGATCGTTTACGCACGGGATGTATATTCAACAATAACGATTGTGAATATACATCCCGTGTAATGTCTATTCACTGTCTAAACACATTAACAATACTGAAGTGTTTAGACAGTGAATAGACATTCCACAGGATGTCTATTCACAATCTCTGCACTTCGTTACTCTGTCTGTGGTAGCTACAGCAGAGGACAGGTTACAACGAGATCACGCTTCCTCTGCTGTAACTACCATAGAAACAGTAACGAAGTGCAGAGATTGTGAATAGACATCCCGTGGAATGTCTATTCACTGTCTAAACACTTCAGTATTGTTAATGTGTTAGTATAAGACAGCACATAAGGATCTAACAGGATCCCTATGCGCTGTGTAAATGAATGGAGAGAAGTGCATGATGCTGATTGGTCAGGGTCATACACTCCCCTGTACAACACCCACTTGGTCTAAAGTAAAAATATGCCCACTTGGGCATTAAGCAACTCATTAGCATAAATCTAAAATCGCTAATAAAGTGGTAAAAATAGATCGTTTTTTTAAATAAAAAGCACTGCTGTCATCTACATTATAGCACCCATCTCCTTATGTAGGAGATAGGGCACTTATAATGTGGTGACAGAGCCTCTTTAAGGACGCAGCCTTGTTTTGGCCTTAAGGCTCAGAGCCCATTTTTTAAATCTGACATATTTCACTTTATGTGGTAATGACGTCGGAATGCTTAAACCTATCCAAGCGATTCTGAGATTGTTTTCTCGTGACACATTGGGATTTATGTTAGTGGTAAAATTTGTTTGATCTATTCAGTGTATATTTGTGAAAAATTTTTCTGAATTTAAATGCATCTGCTTGTAAAACAGATGGTTATACCCCCAAAATAGTTACTAGTCACATTTCCCATATGTCTACTTTAGATTGGCATCGTGTTTTGAACATTTTTTTTATTTTTCTTGGACGTTACAAGACAGAACATAAACAGCAGTTTCTCATATTTTTAAGAAAATTTAAAAAACCTTTTTTTAAGGTACCTGTTCAGGTCTGAAGTGGCTTTGAGGGGCCTATGTATTAGAAACCCACATAAAACACCCCATTTTATAAACTAGACCCCTAAAAGAATTCAAAACAGCATTTAGAAAGTTTTTTTTTAACCCTTTAGGCATTTCACAGGAATTAAAGCAAAGTGTAGCTGAAATTTGAAAATTTCATTTTTCTTGCTGAATTTCAATTTTATTCCATTTTTTTCTGTAACACAGAAGGTTTTACAAGAGAAACACTACTAAATATGTATTGTCCAGATTCTGCAGTTTTTCGAAATGTCCCACATGTGGCTCTAGTGTGCTTGTGGACTAAAACAAAAACCCCAGAAGCAAAGAAGCACCTAATGCATTTTGGGGCCTCTTTCTTTATTAGAATATATTTTAGGCAGCATGCCAGGTTTGAAGAGGTGTTGAGGTGCCAAAACAGTAGGAATCCCCCAAAAATGACCCCAATTTGGAAACTACACCCCTCAAGGAATTCATGTATGATTGTTGTTACCATTTTGACCACACAGTTTTTTTCACAGCACGTATTTGAATTGGGCTGTGACATTAAAAAAAAATCATTTTTTCCAACAAGATGTATTTTGGTCAAAATTTCTTATTTTCACAGGGAACAAAATACCCCATTTTGTTGCCCAATTTGTCCAGAGTGCGGCAATACCCCATTTGTGGTGATAAACTGCCGTTTGGGCCCATGGGAGGGCTCAGAAGGAAAGGAGCGCTATGTGTTTGTTGGAGTCCAGATTTTGATGGATTGGTTTTCGGGTGCCATGTCGCATTTGCTGAGCCCCAGAGGTATCAAAGCAATGGAAACCCACCGGAAGTGACCCCATTTTGGAAACTACACCCCTCAAGGAATTGATTTATGGTGGTTGTGACCATTTTGACCACACAGTTTTTTCACAGCACGTATTTGAATTGGGCTGTGAAATTAAAAAAAATAAAAAAATTTCCATAAAGATGTCATTTTTGATCAAAACTTCTTATTTTCACAGGAAACAAAATACCCCATTTTGTTGCCCAATTCGTGCTGAGTGCGGCAATACCCCATTTGTGGTGATAAACTGCCGTTTGGGTCTATGGGAGGACTCAGAAGGAAAGGAGCGCTATGTGTTTGTTGGAGTCCAGATTTTGCTGGATTGGTTTTAGGGTGCCATGTCACATTTGCAGAGACCAAGAAGTATCAAAGCAATGGAAAACCACATGAAGTGACCCCATTTTGAAAACTACACCCCTCAAGGAATTGATTTATGGTTGTGGTGACCATTTTGACCACACAGTTTTTTCACAGCACATATTTGAATTGGGCTGTGAAGTTAAAAAAATTTACATTTTTCCAATAAGTCGTCATTTTTTATCAAAATTTCTTATTTTCACAGGGAACAAAATACGCCATTTTGTTGTCCAATTTGTCATAAGTGCGGCAATACCCCATTTGTGGTGATAAACTGCCGTTTGGGCCCATGGGAGGACTCAGAAGGAAAGGACCACCATTTGGCCTTCTGGAGCTTTTCTGGTACTTAGTCATGTATGCAGAAGCCCCTGAGGTACCAGTACAGTTGAAACCCCTGAGAAGTGACCCCATTTTAAAAACTACACCCCTTAAGGCATTCAACTAGAGGTGTAGTGAGCATTTTGACCCCACTGCTATTGTGTAAAAGGTAATGTGCAGCAGATGGTGCAGTGTGAGATTTGCAATTTTCTATATATCTATGCCATTTCAGTGTCCAATATATTGTTCCCAGCATGCGCCACAGATATATACACCCCATAAACTGTAATGTTGGTTCTCCTGGGTATAACAATACCGTCTATGTGGCAGGGCTCAGAGGGGAAAAATGAGGGTGATAAGCTGTGCGGAGTGTGTCAGGGTAGATGAAAAATCTAGGGGATATATGGTACATTTTAAAACACTTTCATACAGAGCCCTGGTTTTTCGGGACACGTGTCACATTGATATATTGTGTCCTCCCTTATCCCCCTCTTATAGCAGACTTTGCACCTCTTTTGACTTTTTCCATTCTTGCCAGTTTGGGGAACTTCTTCTGGAAAGTGTTGCCCTGCTACGATGCGTGTGGCCTCGCTTCCAGAAATACTGAGTGCCCCCTTCTTGGTCCCTAAAGATTAGGTTCTTGATAATGATGTGCACGGCCAGCTTCTTATACCACACCGCATGGCGCTGTAGGGCTTTAGGACTGTCTGGTTTGGGGGTCTCTGTACTGGTACCTCGTACGGTACGTGGGTACTGGTGTGGCCATGTATTATTGTCAATACAAGGACATCTCTCTTGTCCTTGTTCTTGACACACAATATGTTGCTGCTAGATTGTGCCCTGCTCTCACCCCTTTTGAGTGTTTGCCCAAGCAGAGTCTTAGGGAGGCCTCTCAGATTTCTACTAGCAGTGCCGCATGCCGCAGTACTTCTGGAAGTGAGGCACTTGAAGAGTGGGACGCTGGTATAAAAATTATCCAGGTAGTGTTGGTAACCCTGGTCCAGCAGTGGGTGCACCAAATCCCACACTATTTTTGCATTATTTCCCAGTAAGGCGGGGGGGGGGGGGATTCTGGGGGCTGAATACTGGTGTCCTTCCCTTCATATATTCTAAATTTGTAGGTATACCCTGATGCACCCTCGCACAGCTTATACGTCTTCACACCATACCTTGCTTGCCCTCTTACTCGGCAGGTACTGGCGGAATTGAAGCCTCCCTTTAAAATCTACCAAGGACTCATCAATAGAAATACACTTCTCGGGGGTGTATGCTTGGGAATACCGGGCACTGAAATGGTCTAATAGGGGTCTCCATGTATACAAACGGTCAAAACTGGGGCCATCTCAAGGTGGGCACTGCTCATTATCAGTATAATGTAAGCAAAGTATTGCCTAATTTATTTTTGTTAGGTTCCAGTTCAGTTCTGAAGTTGCTTTGAGGGTTCTATATATTAGAAACCCCTATTAAACACCCCATTTTAGAAACTAGACCCCTCAAATTATTCACACCAGCATTTAGAAGGTTTATGAACCCTTTAGGTTGTTCACGGAAATTAAGAGCAAAGTAGAGGTGAAATTTACATATATATTTTTTTTTGTCGGAAAATCCTTTTTATAGCATTTTTTTCTATAACACAAAAGGTTTTACCAGAGAAAATCAACTCAATACTTATTGCCCAGATTCTGCAGTTTTGAGAAATATCCCACATGTGGCCCTAGTGTGGTAATGGACTGAAGCACCGGCCTCCGAAGCAAAGGAGCACCTAGTGGATTTTGAGGCCTCCTTTTTATTAGGCACCATGTCCGGTTTGAAGAGGTCTTGTGGTGCCAAAACAGTGGAAACCCCCCAAAAGTGACCCAATTTTGGAAACTAGACCCCTTCTTGAGCAATTCATTGTAGTTTTCACGGGGTGCATGCAGATTTTTGATCAGTTTTTATTCTATTTTAAGTGGCGTGGTGACTAAAAAACAGCAATTCTACTATTGATTTTTTAATTCTATTTTTTTACAGCGTTCACCGTGCGCTATAAATGACATATTCACTTTTTTCTGCGGGGCGATACGATTACGGCGATACCATATGTTTATAGTTTTTTTTATGTCTTATGGCGTTTGCACAATAAAATACTTTTTGTAAAAAATCATTTACTTTTTGTGTTACCTTATTCTAAGAGCCATAACATTTTTATTTTTCCATCAAGAAAGCCGTGCAAGGACTTATTTTTTGCATAACGAACTGTAGTTTCGATTATTACCATTTTTAGGTACATGCGACTTTTTGATCTCTTTTTAGGTGAAGTGACCAAACAATTGTGATTCTGGTACGGTTTATTATTTTTTACGGCGTTCACCGCGCGGGATAAATAATGAAATTATTTTGCCGTTCAGGCCGTTACGGATGCGGCGATACCAATTATGTATATTTTATTTGTTTGTTTATGTATTTTTATTGATAATAAAGGACTGATAAGGGAAAAAGGGGGATTTTTACTTTTATTACTTTTAAAACTTTTATTTTCTTATTTTTACACATCTCTTTTTTAACTTTTTTTTTACTTTAATACTTTGTCCCACTGGGGTACTTGAGGGCAGGAGGCCCTCAACGCAATTCTAATACACTGCACTACATGCGTAGTGCAGTGTATTAGAGCTGTCAGCTACTCACTTACAGCAAGCATAGTGGGTCCTGACTTTGTTAGGACCCACTAGGCATCCGTCGATGGCATAGCCGGACGCTATTGTTAGGTGTCCGGTTGCCATAGTCACCATCGCCGGCTGTTATCGTGTAGCAGGCCGGCGATGGTAGCTTAACCCCTAAAAAGTCGCAATCACTATTGAACGCAGCTTTTAAGGGGTTAATCAGCGGGGACACAGCGATCGGTCCCCGCTATAGGAGCTGCGGCAACCATTGTACAAGACACCAGCTGTCACAGCTCCTGCATGTGTCGGGAAGATGGCCAAAATGGCCGTTACTCTCGTGACGTACTATTCCGTCATGGAACACGAAATGGATGGTTTCCATGACGGAATAGTATGTCACTGAGCGGTAAGGGGTTATTATATGGCACACAAAAACAAATATATATTTTTTTTTTAAAAAGTGTTTTTACTGTGTAAAAGTAGTAAAACATAAAAAAAACTATATAAATTTGGTATCACCGCAATTGTAAGGACCCACTGAATGAAGTTATGTTATTTATACCACATGGTAAACAGTGTAAATTTAAAATGCAAAAAAGAATGGCGAAATTTCAGGGTTTTTTTTTCATTACCCCACCAAAAAATGTAATCAATGAATTTTATGTACCCCAAAATGGTGCTATTAAAAAATACAACTTGTTCTACAAAAACAAGTCCTTATACAGCTATGTCGACGGAAAAAATAAAAAAGTTCTAGCTCTTTGATTGCGACGATGCAAAAACTTAAAAAATTTGGTTGGTCATTATATTTAACCCTTACAGGACCAAGGGGCTTTGATGCCTCAATGACCAGGCTTAAATTTAAAGTTTTGGCATACAATCCTTTAACCCCTTAGTGTCTAAGCCTGTTTTGTCATTTTTGCAAATCTGACATGTGTTAATTTATGTGGTAATAACTCCAGAATGCTTTTGCATATCCAAGCGATTCTGAGATTGTTTTCCCGTGACATGTTGTACTTTAAAATACTGAAAAAATGTGGTCGTTAAATTCAATATTTATTTGTAAAAAACACCAAAATTTAGAGAAAATTTGCAAAAATCTGAGTTTTTCTAAATTGTAATGTATCTGCTTGTAAAACAGATCGTAATACCACACAAAATATTTACTAGTTAAGATTTCCTATATGTCTACTTTATGTTTGCATCATTTTTTGAACGTCCTTTTATTTTTCTAGGACGTTACAAGGCTTAGAACTTTAGCTGCAATTTCTCGCATTTTAAAGAAAATTTCAAAAGGCTATTTTTTCAGGGACCAGTTCAGTTCTGAAGTGGCTTTGAGGGCCTTATATATTAGAAAGTCCCCATAAATTACCCCATTTTAAAAACTGCACACCTAAAAGTATTCAAAACAGCATTTCGAAATTATTTTAACCCTTTAGGCATTTCACAGGAAATAAAGCAAAGTAGAGGTGAAATTTACAAATTTCGATTTTTTACAAAATTCATTTGTAATACAGTTTTTTCTGTACCACAGATGGTTTTATCCAAGAAACACAACTCAATACTTATTGCCCAGATTCTGCAGTTTTTATAAATATCCCACATGTGGCCCTAGTGTGCTTATGGACTGAAACACCGCCCTCAGAAGCAAAGGAGCACCTAGTGGATTTTGGGGCCTTATTTTATTAGAATATATTTTAGGCACCATTTCAGGTTTGAAGAGGTCTTGTGGTGCCAAAACAGTGGAAACCCCCCAAAAGTGACCCTATTTTGGAAACTACACCCCTCAAGGAATTTTCAAGAGGTATAGTGAGCATTTTTAGCCCACAGGTTTTTTTGCTAAATTTATTGGAACTGGTCTGTGAAAATGAAAATCTACTTTTTTTCTGAAAAAACATACGATGTTTTAGTTTTTACAAGGAATAAAGAAGAAAAAGCAACCCAACATTTGTAAAGAAATGTCTCCTGATTACAGCAATACCCCATATGTGGTAATAAACTGCTGGTTGGACACACGGCAGGACTCAGAAGGGAACGAGGGCCATTTGGATTTTGGAGCGCAGATTTTGCTGGAATGGTTTTCGGTGCCATGTCGTGTTTGCAAAGCCCTGGAGGGACCATAACAGTGGAAACTCCCCAAAAGTGACCCCATTTTGGAAACTACACCCCTCAAGGAATTTTTCTAGGGGTATAGTTAGCATTTTGACCCTACACAGTTTTTGCTGAGTTTATGGGAATTATGTAGTGAAATTGAAAATCTAAATTTTTTCTAATAAAATGTCGTTTTAGCTCAGATTTTTCAATTTTCACAAAAGATAAAGGAGAAAAAGAACCCCAACATTTGTAAAGCAAACTCTTCTGAGTACAGCAATACCCCATATGTGGTAATAAACTACAGTTTGGACCCACAGCAGGGCTCAGAAGGGAAGGAGCGCCATTTGGCTTTTGGAGCTCAAATTTTGCTTGATTGTTTTTCAGGTGCCATGTTTCATTTGCAAAGACCTTGAGAGGCCAAAACAGTGGAAACCCCACAAAAGTGACCCCATTTGGAAAACTACACCCCTCAAGAAATCTATTTATGGGTATAGTGAGCATTTAGACCCCACAGGTCTTTTGCAGAATTTATTGAAATTAGGCTGTGAAAATGAAAATCTACATTTTGTTCCACTAAATTGTAGAATGTCTTCATTTTCACAAGGGATACTGGAGAAAAATAACCCCAATATTTGAAAAGCAATTTCTCTAGATTACGGCAATACACCACATGTGGTCATAAACTGCTGTTTGGACACACGGCAGGGCTCAGAAAGGCAGGAGCACGATTTGTCGTGCAGATTTTGCTGTATTGGTTTTTGGGCGCCATGTCGCATATGCAAAACCCCTGAGGTACCAGAGTACAGTGGAAGCCCCAAGAAGTGACCCCATTTTGGAAACTGCACCCCTCAAGGCATTTATCATTTGCCTGCATAAGACAGGGCTCAGAAGTGAAGAGCACCACGCGCATTTAAGGTCTATTTTGGTGATTTTTCACAGCATCGGCCCACAATTGAAGGGCTCGGAAGTCAAATAGTAAAACAAACACCCCAAGTAGTGACCCCCATATTGGAAACGACAACTCCTTAGGGCATTTTAAGAGGTGTAGTGAGCATTTTAACCCCACAGGTGATTTTACATTAGAAATTAGTGCCCAGTGGATGATGCAAAGTGAAAATTTTAATTTTCCAATGATATGCCATTTTAGTGCACAATATGTTGTACCCAGTTTGTGGCACTGAAGACAAATACCTCATAAAACGTTAAGCGGGTTCTCCTGGGTATGGCAATGCCAGATCTGTGGACGTAAACTGCTGTTTGGGCACGCTGCAGGGCTCAGAAGGGAGGGAGCGCCATTTGGCTTTTGGAGCGCAGATTTAGCTTGGTAGTTGTTCTGTTTGGGGTTTTGCTGGTATTTCAGTTTATAATGTGGGGGCAAATGTAATCTGTGCGGAGAACATCAGGGCATAATAAGAGGGTATAATAATGCGGCAAATAAATAATAATCCGCAGATGTGTGGCCGGTGTCGCACTGATAAATGGTGCCCGATCTTATCCGCTTTTGGAACACTCTGCACATTTTTCATCGCCATATTATCAGAACCAGAACTTTTTTATTTTTTCACCACCGGAACCATGTGAGGGCTTATTTGTTGCGGGACAATCTGTAGTTTTCATTGGTACCATTTTGGGGTACGTGCAATTTTTGTTTTATCACTTTTTATTCTATTTTTTTGGCAAGCAAGGGGACCAAAAACCATCAATTCTGACAATGTTTTTTTTTTTTTTTTTTTTTACGGTGTTCATTCTGGGCTATAAATTATATTTGACTTTATTATGCAGGTCGATATGATTACAGCGATACCAAATGTATATAGGTTTTTTTTATGTTTTGCAGCGTTTGCACAAAAAAAAATCCCTTTTTTAAGAAAAAAAATATTTTTTGTGTCACCATATTCTGAGAGCTATAACTTTTTTATTTTTTGCGTTGACAAGGCTGTGTAAGGACTTGTTTTTTGCAGGACAGGATGTAATTTTTATTGGTACTATTTTGCGGTATGTGCGACTTTTTTATCATTTTTTATTCTATACTTTAGAAGGGATGGTGACCAAAAAAAATTGTGATTCTAGCATTGTTTATTAATTTTTTTTGTGGTGTTCGCCGTGCGGGAAAAATAACATTATAGTTTTATAGTTTGGGTCGTTACGGACGCGCTGATACCAAACATGTGTACTTTTTTAACGGTTTCATTTTTTCCTATAATAAAAGACAATTTTTTGGAAAAAAGGTTTTAAAAGTTTTTAATTTTTTAACTTTGAACTTTTTATAACTTTTTTTTGTCCCACTAGTGGACTTGAAGACCTGCACCTGTCATCTTTATTCTAATACATTGCACTACCCACGTAGTGCAATGCATTAGAGCTGTCATCTATTCACTAACAGCAAGCCTATTAGGCTCCGCCTCCGGGCGGGGCCTAATAGGCTTCTGTACGTGGGAGACCAGGAAACAATTGTTAGCCTCCGGTTCCCATAGTAACGATCGGCATCCGTGCGACTACATCGCAGCGATGCCGGTCACCTGGAAACACCTAAGATGGCGCGATCGCGGCATCTAAGGTGTTAATGGCAGGGACCAGAGCTAGCTCTGTTCCCTGCTGTTGCAGCAGGATGTCAGCTGTAACAAACAGCTGACATCCATCGGCTGATGTCGCAGGCTCAGCTTCTGAGCCCGCCGCCATCTTTCATCTGCGGCCGGAAACCTTTTAAGCCCCGCCTACAGGCGGGGCTTAACAGGCCGTCGTACTTGGCAGACGGGGGCGCCATTGTTAGGCCTCCTGTTGCCAACAGCCGATTGGCTAGTGTGGCTACCCGGCTCTTTTAGCCGGCTAACCATGCTGCAATACTGTGATTGGTCAGTCTCTACTGACTGACCAATCACAGCGATCGCTGGCGGCGCCGCGCCGCGATTGTTCCCCCGACGAGTCACAGTGACTGTCGGCTGTCTATGACAGCCGATGTCACTGTTCTGTCACCATGTGTTTTGACATGGTGACGGAAAAGCACCATGACGTAACTATACTTCATGGTGCCTTAATGCAGGCAAACCATGACGTACAGTTGCGTCATGGTGCGTTAAGGGGTTAAACTGTCATAATTTTTAAACTACTTTGGATAACTTAACCGTTTTTTTGGTGTGTTTGATTTTCAGAACAAATCACACTTTCAAAAAAATATATATATTTTTACTACATATGCAACACATTTTATATTACAAACAATCAATTGATCAAAAAAACAAATATTTTTTATTTTGGCTATATATTTTTAACTTTTAAATTTGTAGAAAATTCGAATGAAGACCTAAAACATAGTAAGCTACTTCTCCTAAGTTTCAGGATATTACAAAAATGCACGCAACCCTTTATTTTGCCATATTACAGCATCCAGAATCACAGATGCCCCAATTTACTTTCAATTTGCATTTTTTGCATGAACCATGTTATCACACCACACTGCATTTGCGATTAAACCTGTGGTACCAAAACATCAAAAGTGGCCAGCAAAGTACACCATTTAGTAAAGTAGACCACTTATGGTATTCAAACAGGAGTGTATTAGAAAATTGGCACTTTCAATGTTTTTCTAATTTTGTTAGAGGTTGACACAAAATTTTTGAAATGGGTACTTTTTTTACTTTGGTGTCAACTCAGCGGCATTTTTCTTGTACACACCACACATCATGGTAAAAAATCCCAATATTAACTATACGTCAACTTCTGCTGAGCAAAACGATACCCCACTTGTGCATGTAACCCGCTTTTTGGCCATGTTATGATCCCCAGAGGTAAACCTGTACCTTTTTAACGTTCAAGTTGCATTTTTTGCATAAACCATTTTATGATGCAACACTGTCTTTGCATTCCCCCTGTGGAGCCAAAACATCAAAACTGACCTAAAAAGCACTCCACTTAGCAAAGTACACCACTTATAGTATTCAAAAAGGAGTCTATTGGAAAATTGGTAGTTAATTTTTTTCCAAAAAGCAATAGCTATTTCACCCACCCTCGTCAGTTTAAGTTGCTACGTTTGTATGAAAACACAAAATTAGGGGAAAAAAAATTAAAAGAATGATGCCATATATTTCTAAAGTCAGTGGCGGACACAGACTGCAAAAGGCCCCTGTGCAGATAATGTGCCAGGGCCCCCCCCCCCCCACCCCGCAAACTTCTCATGGCCGACGGTCCGCTTTCAGCTGCATCGCTGGGTCTCCTAAGTGACCCAACAATGCAGCACTAGCAGCCGGGGCGTCACTAAGGCTGGGTTCACACACACACTATTTACGGACGTAATTTGGGCGTTTTAGCATTGAATTACATCCGAAAATGCGGCTCAAAAGCGTCGGAAAACATCTGCCCATTCATTTGAATGGGTCTTACGATGTTCTGTGCCGATGGTCATTTTTTTTTACGCGCCGCTGTCGAAAGGCGGCGCGTAAAAAACTGCCTGTCACTTCTTCAGATGTAAATGGAGCCGTTTTCCATGGACTCCATGGAAAACCAGCTTCAATTACTTCCGTAGTGGACGCAGCAAAAGACGCCTGCACATGCCATTACGGCTGAAATTACGGTGCTGTTTTCTCCTGAAAACAGCACAGTAATTTCAGCCGTAACAGACGCTGCCGTGTGAACATACCCTCAGGGCTTAAAATGTCCGGGAAATAGCCCCAATACATATGTGTCCGCCCCAAAAAAAAGTGTGTGTATAGGAGACAGCATAGCATATCTATAGCACTACGACCCTATAAACTATGGATAGGATTAGATACAGTGGCTGAGCAGACAGTATCACACATGATAGGATTAGATACAGTGGCTCAGAAGGCAGTATCACACATGATAGGATTAGATACACAGCTCAGCAGACAGTATCACACATGATAGGATTAGATACAGTGGCCCAGCAGACAGTATCACACATGATAGGATTAGATACAGTGGCTCAGCAGACAGTACCACACATGATAGGATTAGATACAGTGGCTCAGCAGACAGTACCACACATGATAGGATTAGATACAGTGGCTCAGCAGACAGTATCACACATGATAGGATTAGATACAGTGGCTCAGCAGACAGTACCACACATTATAGGATTAGATACAGTGGCTCAGCAGACAGTATCACACATGATAGGATTAGATACAGTGGCTCAGCAGACAGTATCACACATGATCGGATTAGATATAGGGCCCAGCACAGTATCATACATGATTGGATTAGATACACAGCTCAGCAGACTGTATCACACATGATAGGATTAGATACAGGGCCCAGCTCGCTGACATTGCGGCTCCAGCGCTGGACCCAGGAAAGGTAAGAATAATAATTTTGCTTCTTTATGTGTTACTGATTATTTTTGTGTGTTTGTGTTTTTTTTACAGGTTCGGTTGTTGGACTTCGGATACGAGGACTTCAATGACGGCGTTTTTTTTATTCTCAATAAAATGGTTAATGAGGGTTGTGTTTTTATTTCAATAAAAAAAATTTCTATGTGCTTGTATCTTTTTAAACTTTATTATCACCGCCTTAGTAATGGCCGCTGGCTGATTGACAACCTCCATTACTAAGGCGAGGCTTAATGTTAGCCGGTGCAGAGTCTACACTAACCCCCATTATTACCCCGGTACCCACCGCCACCAGGGGTACTGGGAAGAGCCGGGTACAAACCAGTACCCGACCAGCTGTAGTGACGGGCAGGCACCGGGGTGGCCGCAGGCTGGTAGTATTAGGCTGGGGAAGGCCAAAAACAGTGGCCCTTCCCACCCTTGTAATGCTGCCTGCTGCTGCTGTGTTGTATCTGGCTGGTTATGAAAATTGGGGGGGACCCGACATCGTTCTTTCCAATTATTTTTTAAATGACGTGGCGTCCCCCCCATTTTCATAACCAGCCAGATACAATAAAGCAGCAGCAGCCTAGCATCACCAGGGTAGGAAGGGCCACTGTATCTGGCCTTTCCCCTCCTGATAATACCAGCCTGCGGCCACCCCAGTGGCCGACCATCACTACAGATGGTCAGGTACTGGATCGTACCCGGCTCTTCCCAGCACCCCTGGTGGCGGTGGGTACCGGGGTAATAAAGGGGGTTAGTGTTAGCCTCTGCACCGGCTAACACTAAGCCCTGCCTTAGCAATGGATGCTGTCAATCAGCCGGCGGCCATTACTAAGGCGGTAGTAATATAGTTTAAAAAAAACCACAAAGACATAGAAAAAATATTTTATTGAAATAAAAAAAAAAAACACAACCCTCATTAACCATTTTATTAATAAAAAAAAAAGCTGTCATCGAAGTAGTCCTGGAATCCGCCGTAGTCCAACGACCGAACCTGTAAGAAAACACACAAAAAATGATTAGTAACACATGTGTTAGGGTATGTGCACACACACTAATTACGTCCGGAATTGACGGACGTATTTCGGCCGCAAGTACCGGACCGAACACAGTGCAAGGAGCCGGGCTCCTAGCATCATAGTTATGTACGACGCTAGGAGTCCCTGCCTCGCTGCCGGACAACTGTCCGGTACTGAAAACATGATTACAGTACAGGACAGTTGTCCCACAGCGAGGCAGGGACTCCTAGCGTCGTACATAAGTACGACGCTAGGAGCCCGGCTCCCTGCAGTGTGTTCGGTCCGGTACTTGCGGCCGAAATACATCCGTCACTTACGGACGTAATTAGTGTCTGTGCACATACCCTAAGGCTTAGATACAGGGCCCATGTGTGATACTGTCTGTGGGACCCTGTATCTAAGCCTACCACAAGGTAGGCTTAGATACAGGGTCCAGCAGACAGTAATCTTATACAGTATAAGATTACTGTGTGCTGGGGCCCTGTATCTAAACCTACAGTGTGGTAGGCTTAGATACAGGGCCCAGCAGACAGGATCACGCATGGGCCATGTATCTAAGCCTACCATGTGATTGGCTTAGATACAGGGCCCAGCAGACAGCATCACACAATCTGTGATCCTGTCTCATGGGCCCCCTAAGCCTGCTACATCGTAGGCTTAGGGGTTGTGCAGTCCCTAAACATTGATGGCCTATCCACAGGATAGGCCATCAATAGCTGATGTGTCGCCCGGGACCCGCAAATCAGCTGTTTTGAAGGGGCCGCAGCACTCGTACGAGAGCTGCTTCCCCTTCATTTCACTACTCGCCCACACTGTGAATCGCCGAAACCGATTCACAGTGTGACCGGAATGAAGTGACAGGAATGAAGGGGAGCAGCTCTCGTACGAGTGCTGCGGCCCCTTCAAAACAGCTGATTGGCGGGTCCCAGGAGTCGGACCCCGCCAGTCAGGGCTATCTTACCTTCCTCTTCGGCCGCGGCGGGAGTTCTGTCGTCTCCATGCTGTGCGCGGCGCATAGCGCTGTGACGTCATGTGCTGCGCACAGCGCCTGACGTCAGGACCTCCGCTGCGATCCGGAACCAGGAAGGTAAGTAAAGTATGTTACTATAGTAACAGGGGCCCGCGGCCCGAGTTACTATAGTAACTTTTTATTGATGTGGTGCGGGGGGCCGTGGGCCCCCCTGGCTTCGGGGCCCGGTCGCAATTGCGACCGCTGCGACCCCTATAGCTACGCCAGTGGTCCACGGGCCTCTGTCTCAGTCCTCAGCATCGCGCAGCTGAGAACTGAGTCGGCCAGCAGAGGAACGGGCCCCCTTCCCACGCGGGGCCCTTGTGCAGCTGCACCGGCTGCACATGCGGTATGTCCGCCCCTGTCTAAAGTTCCTGATTGGAATTAAAAGTGGACCTCAGTGTGATAGGTTTTATAGCATTCAATGAGACAAAGGGGTGGCAGGGAAGGGCAATCTGGGCAATGATACTATCCCTCCTTATGCCCCTTTTGGTACAGACATTGCATTTTCTCTGTGGATATTTTTGGTTTACTGTTGCAGGGATAGGTGCCACAAGGTGCCGCTCTGTGAGCCTACACACTTCCTCTGATTCCAAGGGAAGAGTGGGGCCTCTGGCAGTAAACAGGATTTTTTAAAAAATAATTTCCTGATACGTCAGAAATGTCTGAGTGGCACTTGACTGTTTATACAGGACATATGAACTGTAAACTGCCATCTGCAATATGTAGATAGATCATTTTTATTACTAGGTATAAGATCTTCGCATAACTTCATATGGCTTCAAGACCTGTTCAGAGAGGTCGACCCCCACCCATGGTTTTGTTGCAATCAATAATACATATGGGCTTTTTAATTTTATTGGACAACCTCTTTTCTTTCATTGGCATAGTGACATCAGTGTGCACAGTAGTCAACATGAACACGTCTTTCTTATCACGATAGTGAAGTGCTAGCATATTGCCGCAACGGAGAGCAGCAGATTCCCCTTTTTTAAGCTTTTGGCTCTTTACAGCAACTGGAAATCCCTTTCTTTTATGGCGGATAGTACCACAGGCCCCTGTATTTGCCGCTTGGCGTCTTTGGAATAGGATAATGCTAGAATAACAGTTGCCCACATATAATTTACAGCCTTTGTGGCGCAATGGGCCCATTAACTCCCAGACAATCATGCCACTTGTTCTGATTTCTTGTGAGCAACCTGGAAGATCTATTTCACTGTCCTTTCCCTGGTAGACACGAAAATCCAATGTATAGCCAGTGTTGTTTCGCATAGCTTATACAATTTGATTCCATACCTGGCACGTTTTGAAGGGATATACTGTTTAAATTCATCAATTGACAAATTTTGGCTAGGAGCATACAGATTCAGACATTTTTGAGAAAAGTGGTTTAGAAGAGGCCGAATCTTGTACAAACGATCATAGTCTGGGGATTAATTTGGGGACTATTGTCATTATAGTGAAGAAATTTGAACAAAATCTTTTAACGGGTTCTTTGCATAACTTTAGCAAAACCTTACCAGTAGGATCTTAGGCGTTTTTTTTTTGTTTTTTTTTTACAATGCCTATTACTAGTGTAAGAATCAGAAGCTTTTCATTTTTATTTGTGGGTGTCCATTTTCCTAGCCTTGCATAGTAGGAGGACGGGTTGGCTAAAATAAATTGTTCAGCATAGATGTTTGTCTGTTGAGCAAATAGATTGAATAAATTGTCATAAAAAAAAATATGAAAAAATTCTAAAGGACCAAAATTTGTAATATCAACTGTTACGCCAGGGTCAACAGTAAATTCAGGAACAAAAGGGGTACCAGTACTTGGGGGTTCCCAATGTAGAGCCAACTCAAGGACTTCAGGTTCTGAGCCATGTACCACTTCCATCTGCATTGGACTTCTGCGCTAGTATAAGGCTGACTTTCTTAATTTTGGTCACTGGTTTTCATCCTTTTTGCACTGGGGCCAGAAATAGCACTGTCATCAAAGCTTTCTGTATCGCTTCTATCAAAGCCTTCAAATGCAATGTCGCTTTCTGAACTTTGTTCACTGTCCATGAATAATATTGAATAAGCCTATTCCACGGAATACTTTTTGTGTGACATTCTTATTCAATTTTGTTTACTTTTTTGTACTTTTTAAGTTTACGCTAATAATTTATAACAACTTCTTTTATAACTGTTCACGTATAATAAATTGAGATTTACTCGCCAAACCGTACTACAGATCAATCTTCAAAACAAATTTGAAAATAAATTAATTGTGAAAAAAATATACTAAATAGTTAATTTATGAATTCATAAACTAACAAACAATTTTTTATCAAGCTAACTAACCTACCATTCCTGCCTGCCTATTCTAACATTAAGGGGCACAGGAAATACAAATTATTTAGTTTCTATATACTTTGTAAATGTATATATACATAAACTTTTCAGAGATCACCGTGATTGGTTAATTATGGTGATCACATGCTCAGTAGCCGAACCAATTGTTCGTCTGTCAGTGAGCAGGTTGCTGGGTAGCCGGGGATACTAACACTGCCGACGTCCGGGTGCTTTTCTCAGCGCTGTGTCGGCAGATGCAGAAGACTGTAGAGTCACGCCCTGGCTGCACGGGGCATATGCTGCTAGGACGTGAATCTACAGATTGTTGGCATAAAAGGGTTAAAATAGCTTCGATATTAAGGGGTTATAGCTGATATTTATTTATTTTGGATCTTGTCCCTTGTATGTTATTAAAGTGGAGGAAATAAGTATTTGATCCCTTGCTGATTTTGTAAGTTTACCCACTGTCAAAGTCATGAACAGTCTAGAATTTTTAGGCTAGGTTAATTTTAACAGTGAGAGATAGATTATATTTAAAAAAAAGCAGAAAATCACATAGTCAAAATTATATATATTTATTTGCATTGTGCACAGAGAAATAAGTATTTGATCCCCTACCAACCATTAAGAGTTCAGCCTCCTCCAGACCAGTTACACGCTCCAAATCAACTTGGTGCCTGCATTAAAGACAGCTGTCTTACATGGTCACCTGTATAAAAGACTCCTGTCCACAGACTCAATTAATCAGTCTGACTCTAACCTCTACAACATGGGCAAGACCAAAGAGCTTTCTAAGGATGTCAGGGACAAGATCATAGACCTGCACAAGGCTGGAATGGGCTACAAAACCATAAGTAAGACGCTGGGTGAGAAGGAGACAACTGTTGGTGCAATAGTAAGAAAATGGAAGACATACAAAATGACTGTCAATCAACATCGATCTGGGGGCCATGCAAAATCTCACCTCGTGGGGTATCCTTGATCCTGAGGAAGGTGAGAGCTCAGCAGAAAACTACATGGGGGGAACTTGTTAATGATCTCAAGGCAGCTAGGACCACAGTCACCAAGAAAACCATTGGTAACACATTACGCCGTAATGGATTAAAATCCTGCAGTGCCCGCAAGGTCCCCCTGCTCAAGAAGGCACATGTACAGGCCCGTCTGAAGTTTGCAAATGAACATCTGGATGGTTCTGAGAGTGATTGGGAGAAGGTGCTGTGGTCAGATGAGACTAAAATTGAGCTCTTTGGCATTAACTCAACTCGCCGTTTTTGGAGGAAGAGAAATGCTGCCTATGACCCAAAGAACACCGTCCCCACTGTCAAGCATGGAGGTGTAAACATTATGTTTTGGGGGTGTTTCTCTGCTAAGGGCACAGGACTACTTCACCGCATCAATGGGAGAATGGATGGAGCCATGTACCGTCAAATCCTGAGTGACAACCTCCTTCCCTCCACCAGGACATTAAAAATGGCTCGTGGCTGGGTCTTCCAGCACGACAATGACCCGAAACATACAGCCAAGGCAACAAAGGAGTGGC
This sequence comes from Rhinoderma darwinii, assembly GCF_050947455.1. Classification (NCBI taxonomy): domain Eukaryota; kingdom Metazoa; phylum Chordata; class Amphibia; order Anura; family Rhinodermatidae; genus Rhinoderma; species Rhinoderma darwinii. The sequence continues at coordinate 190,819,702 of NC_134687.1, read as the reverse complement.
TCAAAAAGAAGCACATTAAGGTCATGGAGTGGCCTAGCCAGTCTCCAGACCTTAATCCCATCGAAAACTTATGGAGGGAGCTGAAGATCCGAGTTGCCAAGCGACAGCCTCGAAATCTTAATGATTTACAGATGATCTGCAAAGAGGAGTAGGCCAAAATTCCATCTAACATGTGTGCAAACCTCATCATCAACTACAAAAAACGTCTGACTGCTGTGCTTGCCAACAAGGGTTTTGCCACCAAGTATTAAGTCTTGTTTGCCAAAGCGATCAAATACTTATTTCTCTGTGCACAATGCAAATAAATATATATAATTTTGACAATGTGATTTTCTGTTTTTTTTTTTAAATATAATCTATCTCTCACTGGTAAAATTAACCTAGCCTAAAAATTCTAGACTGTTCATGTCTTTGACAGTGGGCAAACTTACAAAATCAGCAAGGGATCAAATACTTATTTCCTTCACTGTATTTACTTAAGATTTGTAACTGAAGTAGCAAGACCTATTATAAAATGCTGTACGCTTTTAATTATATTTATTCTTATATGCAAGTTGTAACCAATATATGATATTACTGTTTCATTTTATTATCAATTATATTATTATTTTTCGTTTTATTTTCTGTACTGTTTGATGAATTAAAAATTATTAATTTCACTTGTTCACATATCGATACATAATTTTTTTTTTAATTATGCATGCATTGTACTATTAACCCCTTCCCGACATTTACCGTATGGGTACGCCATGGAAAGCATGACATCCGACTGTAACTGCGGGGACCAAAATTAGCTTCGATCCCCGCCATTAATCCCTTAACTTCAGCGCTCAAACGCGATCGCTGCACTTAAGGTGTTTGCAGTTCATCGGAACCCCAGCAATGAAATTTCCGGGTTTCCGGTGGCTGCAATGGCAACCGGAGGCCTAATACTGGCCTCCCGGTCTGCCTAGCACGGAAACCGGTCAAGATCCGCCCGGCGGCGGAGCCTGATCGGCTTCCGTAGCCCCCGGCAAGATGGCGCCGGGTCAGGATCTGATCCGGCGTCATCAGCGGTGGAAGTCAGCTGTATGTTACAGTTGACATCCACCTGTAATGGCAGGAACCGGAGCTAGCTCCGATCCCTGCCATTAACTCCTTCGATGCAGCAATCGGAAGCGATTGCTGCATCGTAGCGGTTACTAGCAGATCACCAGCCCTGACAGGCAATCGGGACTGGCGACTGCTATTATGGCAACAGGAGACACAATGGTCTCCTGCTCTGCCCTTATGGAAGCCGATTAGGCCCCGCCGGGAGGCGAAGCCTAATCGGCTTACTGTCAGTGAATAACTGACAGATCTAATATATTGCACTACGTAGGTAGTGCAATGTATTTGAAAAAAAAAATCTGACAGGTGGACCTTCAAGTCCCCTTAGAGGGACTTGAGAAAAAGTGTAAAAAAAGTATAAAAAAAGTGTAAAAAAAAGGTGAAAAAAATAAAAGTTTGAAAACAATAAAAGTTGCAAGTAATAAAATAAGAGTAAAAGGGGATTGCGTTTTATCAAGTCCTTTTATTATTGAAAAAAAATAATAAACCATACGTATTTGGTATCGCCGCGACCTTAACGAGGTATCAAAATATAACATTATTTATTGCACGCGGTGAACCGCATAAAAAAAACGTAAAAAACTATACCAGAGTTTCTGTTTTTTGGTCACTTTGACCTATAAATATTGGAAAAAAAAATGATCAAAAATGCACGTATTCCAAAAATGGTACCTATAAAAACTATAGCTCGTCTTGCAAAAAACAAGCCCTCATACAGTTGAGTCGAGTAGTTTTATTGTGCAAAAAGTTGCAAAACATAAAAAAGTCCTATAAAATAGGTATCACCGGAATCGTACTGACACGAGGAATAAAGTTAACATGTAATTTATAATGCTTCGTGAACGCTGTATAAAAAAACTAAATAAAACTATGCCAGAATTGCGTTTTTTTGTTTACCTGGCATCTCAAAAAAATAGGGTAAAAGGTGATCAAAAAGTTGCATGTACCCCAAAATGGTACCAATAATAACCACAGCTCGTCCCGCAAAAAAAAGCCCTCATACAACTACGTCTATGAAAAAATAAAATTAGATATGGCTCCAATAAGTCAGGAAATAAAAAATATGCAGTTGTTTGAAGAGGCGATTTATCAAGGACCTAAAATTAGGGAACCAGGAAAGGGAGGTCCCAAACATGTCCGCTGGAAGCGAGGGTGCCCGTATTATACCAGGACAACACTTTCCCAGCAAAATTCCCCAAACTGCAAAGGTGCGAAGTGTGGACCAAAAGGGGCATAAGAAAGAACGCCATATATCAGTGCGACACCGGCCTGTGCAGAAAGGATTGCTTCACAGCGTAGCACACATCTATGGATAATTTTATTGTTTTTTTACCCCATTATTATACCACCTGACTATGCCCCTGATATACTCTGCCCAGCTTACATGTACCCCCACATTATAAACGGAAATACCAGCAATACACAAACAAAACTACCAAGCAATATCCGCTCTCCAAAAGCCAAATGGCGCTCCCTCCGCTCTGAACCCTACAGCGTGCCCAAACAGCAGTTTCCTTCCACATATTTGGCATCGCCATACCCGGGAGAACCCTTTTAACAATTTTTGGGGTGTGTGTCTCCAGTGTCATAAGCTGGGCATGACATATTTGCCACTGAAATGGCATATCTAGGGAAAAATATAAATTTTTAATTTGCACCATCTGCAGCGCATTCATTTATGGAAAAGACCGGTGGCGTGAAATGCTCACTACACCACTTAATAAATGCATTGAAGGGTGCAGTTTCCAAATGGGGTCACTTCTCAGGGGTTTCTTTTTATTATTTCACATCAGAGCCTCTGCAATTGTGAACCAATACTTTGTAAATCGCCAAATTAGGCCTCAATTTCGCATGGTACGCTTTCATTCCTGAGCCTGGTCAAATGTCCAGGCAAAAGATTAGGGTCACATGTAGGGTGTTTCTAAAACTAGGAAACATTGCATAATAATTAGAGGGCTGTCTTGTTATGGTGGCACAAGCCGGGCACCACATATTGGCATATCTATGGAAAAAAATCCCATTTTCACTCTGCAACATGGAGTGCACACTAATTTCTACAAAACACCTGCGGGGTTAACATGCTCACTACACCACTAGGTAAATGCATTGAGGGGTGCAGTTTCCAAAATGGGGTCACTTCTGGGGGGTTTCCACTGTTTTGGTCCCACAGGCGCACAGAAACCAATCCAGCAAAATCTGCACTCCAAATGGCGCTCCTTTCCTTCTGAGCCCTGCCGTGTGCCCAAATAGCAGTTTCTGACCACATATGGGGTATTGCCGTACTCGGGAGAAATTGCTTTACAAATGTTGGGTTCTTTTTTTTCCTTTATTTGTTGAGAAAATGAAAAATTTTGCGCTAAAGCTACGTTTTATTGAAGAAAAAGGATTGTTTTTATTTTCACTGCCCAATTCTAATAAATTCTATGGAACATCTATGGGGTCTAAATGCTTACTACACCCCTAGATGAATTCCTCAAGGGTTGTAGTTTCCTAAATGGAATCACTTTTTGGGAATTTTCATTGTTTTGTCCCCTCAGGGGCTCTGCAAATGTGACAATTCCTCCGCAAACCATTCCTGCTAAATGTGATCTCCAAAAGCCAAATAGCGCTATTTCACTTCTAAGCCCCGCCGTGTGTCCAACCAGCCGTTTATTACCACATGTGGGGTATTGTTTTACTCGGGAGAATTTGCTTTACAAATTTTGCAGTGCTTTTTCTCCTTTAGTCCTTGTGGAAATTAGAAAAAAAAATGCTAAACCTACATTTTCTTTGAAAAAATTTAGATATTAATTTTCACGGCCTACTTCCAATAATTTCTGTAAAAAACCTGTGGGGTCAAAATGCTCACTACACCTCTAGATAATTTCCTTGAGGTGTGTAGTTTCCCAAATGGGGTCAATTTTGGGGGATTTTCACTGTTTTGGCACCGCAAGAGCCCTTCAAACCTGACATGGTGCCTAAAATAAATTGTAATAAAAATAAGGCCCCAAAATCCACTAGGTGCTCCTTTGCTTCTGAGGCCGGTGCTTCAGTCCAGTAACACGCTAGAGCCACATGTGGGATATTTCCTAAAACTGCAGAACCTGGGCAACAAATATTGAGTTGCATTTCTCTGGTAAAACTTTCTGTGTTATAAAGAAAATTGGCTTAAAAATTAATTTCTGCAAAAAAATATGAAATTTGTAAATTTCACCTCTACTTTGCTTTAATTCCTGTGAAAAGTCTAAAGGATTAAGACATTTTCTAAATGCTGTTTTGAATACTTTGAGGGGTGATTTTTTTAAAATGGGGTGACTTTTTGGGGGTTTCTAATATATAAGGGCCTCAAAGCCACTTCACAACTGAACTGGCCCCTGTAAAAATAGCCTTTTGAAATTTTCTTGAAAATGTGGAAATTGCTGCTAAAGTTCAAAGCCTTGTAACGTCCTAGAAAAATAAAAGGATGTTCAAAAAACGATGCCAATCTAATGTAGACATATGGGGGATGTTAATTAGCAACAATTTTGTGTGTTATAACTGCCTGTCTTACAAGCAGATGCATTTAAGTTGAGAAAAATGCTAATTTTTGCAATTTTTCGCTTAATTTTGGTGTTTTTCACAACTAAATACTGAACATATCCAGCAAATTTTGCCAGTAACATAAAGTCCAATGTGTCACGAGAAAACAATCTCAGAATCGCTTGGATAGGTAAAAGCATTCCGGAGTTATTACCACATTAAGTGAAACATGTCAGATTTGAAAAATGAGGCTCTGTCAGGAAGGTCAAAAGTGGCTAAAGAAGGAAGGGGTTAATGTTCTCTGTGTAGCTATGTTTTATGTTTTGAGTTGTTTTTAGTTTTCTATTATAGAAAGTACATTCAGATATCAGTATTGTTTGTTTTCTGTATCTATTACATGGGACATTAAATTATCTCTACTTCATGGACCTTCCAAGCAATCCGACCTCTCTGTGCTTCCACCACAGCTTCCCCTTACCTGCACCATACTGCTCCCACTACCACTCAGGATTCCCTCCAGTAGAACGAGTTTGTGTCTGGAAGTATGAAAGGCACCTCAGCTTCAGCCTCTTGGCTAAAGGTGCTCTATTCCCCTATTATAGGAGCAAGCCCTGCTCCTATATCAGAGCTTACCATGCGGTCACTGTTAGCTGACCTGAGGCAATTCTTTCAAAAGCATTTAACACTCTGCAAAATGAAATAACTAGCATAGGGGAGAGAAGCTCTCATTTAGGGTACAAAATGGAGGAGTCACGACTAACTGGTTGATGCTCACAATGTCTTAGAGGAGGACATTACTGCTTTAATGGCGGACCTAGAGGACTGTTCAAGTTGTAACAAACTTAAAGGGGTTGTCCAGGAATAAATTGTATTTATATTTTAACTTAATGTGACATATATAATTAACCTTATAATATAATATATGTTTATTTGTGGCAGCGTTACTGTGTTCTGACTTGAGGTCACTTGACCGCACCCAGAGTAAACTTTTCACTTCCTCTGACGTTCCGTGTCTTTGCTCAACCTGCACTTCTGGCTTGCAGAGCCACATCGCTTCATCATCTAGGTTTACAGACCATGAGCCATGCGGATGTTTCATGAGCTCTTCACTGCTCCGCCTCTGGTCCCACTGCCTGTAATTGTAGTTGATGACGCGCCGTGCCTCAGCTCAGCCGTAAATGCTGGCTGAGCAACGACACGTCATATTACACGCCCCCTCCTCCTTCTACTCCAGTGGTTCCCAACCGGGGTGCCGTGAAAACACTCCAGCGATGCCGCGACACTCCTCTCAACCACTGCCACGGCCGTGCTTTCTCTCCTCCTCACAGCGCGAAGTGCATGTGAGGAGAAGATTTTTTTTTTTGCAGCCCCCTTGTAGCTAGCACCCCCTCCTCCTCAGATGGCACCCCCACTTCCTGTAGATAGCACCACTGTAGCTCCTTGAAGGAGAGGAATCCCCCTGTGTCAATGTCCATATAGACATCAAGCACTCGGTCCAGCAGTGGAATCCCCGGCCACAGGGGGATTCCGCTCTTTCAGCGAGCTACAGTGACGCTATCTACAGGAATGGGGGGTGCCATTTACGGAGGTGGGGGTGTTATCTACAAAGGGGCTGTGTGGCACTACCTACAAGGGGGCTGTGTGGCACTACCTTGAAGGGGCTTGTGTAGCACTACCTACAAGGGGGCTGTGTGGCACTACCTACCAGGGGGCTGTGTGGCACTACCTACCAGGGGGCTGTGTGGCACTACCTACCAGGGGGCTGTATGGCACTACCTACCAGGGGGCTGTGTGGCACTACCTACCAGGGGGCTTTGTGGCACTACCTACCAGGGGGCTGTGTGGCACTACCTACTAGGGGGCTGTGTGGCACTACCTACCAGGGGGCTATGTGGCACTACCTACCAGGGGGCTGTGGGGCACTACTTACAAGGGGGATGCGTGGCACTACCTACAAGATGGCTATGTGACACTACCTACAAGGGGGCTGCATGGCACTATATACAGGGGGCATTTGTTAGTGGCAGGCTGATGGTCATATTAGTGAGAGTGGGTGGCTGATGGTCTTCGAGTTGTTTCCACCTCTGACCTCCAATTGAAATTAATAGGAGGCAGAAAATACCTGCAGCGCTTGTTTGGAGTGTTTTTTTGCCTGCGACGTTTGCATTAGCTTCAACAGCTTAAAAAAACGCAGGCAAAAAGAACAGCAACAAAAAAAGTCAAATAACGCTGCCAATTAAAAATCTGCCTCCAAATTCCTGAAGGAATTTGGAGGCAGATTTTTTTTTAGCCATTTTTTGTCTTTCTCTAAACAATTTTTGGTAGGGGTGCCCTGAGAATTTTTTCCAGGGGTGCCTCGAGTCCGAAAAGGTTGGAAAACTCTGTGCTACTCTATTATGTAGAAGATGGAGAGGGCGGCGTTCATGTTATGCTTCAATCCCCGCACACCCCTATGGTTACATATATAAAGTGATTACGCAGGTAACATAAATACAGGGAAGATGGGGGTTGCATAAATACAGGGAAGATGGAGTTATATACAGGAATGATGGGGGTCATCATCCCTGCACATAACCCCCATCATCCCTGTGTGATTATTAGTGGGTGTGTTTGACTGTGTGCAGGGAGGGAGCTGGGTGCCTGTAATTAGAGCAGGGACTGACCCTATGAACATAGAGGGGCGTGGCAGTATGCAAATAGCTGAGATGCTGTGTAGGAAGAGGGGGGTTCAAGCTGTTTCCTCAGATGCAGCAAGGGATCATGGATATGGTGGATTACAAGACAGGAAACAGCCAGGAACAGAAGCAAGGGATGTAAATAAACAAAGAGCAGCAGTGACGATTGAGATCAAACAGAAACTGGTTAGTAGGGGGTTTTAGGGAAGGCAATCCAAGGCTGGGGGACACTTTTTAGAAAATATTTTTTTCCTGGCCAACCCCTTTAAGTTTAGAGGTATTTCTGAAAACATTAAACCTGACAGTTTGAAAGAATTTCTTGCTGATTTTTTTTTTTTATTGCCCTCTTACCAAACACAGAACAGAGGGATCTCTTAATTGTTAGGGCACATTACATTCCTAAACCCAAAAGTGTATGAAACGCTGCTCCAAGAGACGTTAAAGCAAGATTGCACTTTTACCATTTAAAAGAATTAGTTGCCAAAACAGCAGCTTCAACCAAAGATCTTCCAGACCGTTTCAAAAATATAATTGTTTTCTGCCCTCTCTGTTGCAACTCTGAACAGGCATAGGAAATTTGTCCAGGCTACAATAATCCAGAGGGGGGAAGGGGGCAACCCTGTCAAGTTAATTGTTCCCAAAAAATTGGATATTCCATGTCCTTCTCTGGCCAAGAGAGGCTAGGAGTCTTTTTACAGAAAGGGTCGCTAGCCACTGTGGATGAGGACACTAGTTCTTCTTTGAAAAAGAAACTTTCCTTCTTGGATAAGAAATGTACTTCTCTAGGGTCTTACAAATAACTCAAGAAAGTTCACTATGAGTCGTTGCTTAGCTCTATTTCTCCTAAGGGCCCTCGGTTGAAATACCTTTTATGCTCTTCTTCAATGTCTAGTTCTATAAGGGCAATAATAACTTGGTCACTAGTGGCTACTAGTTTATACTTTTTCAGTACACAACCCCTGATTAACTTGAATTTTTTATTTTCTGTTATCCAGCAGGTTCACGTAGAAGCCAAATCCTATTTTACCTTCCCTTTAATGCACCCTCTATTTTTTCTGATAAGACCACTTTGTATTTTTGTACACTGTTATGTTATATTTGTTCCTTTTTCGCAGGTGGCGCTCTAATGAATACTGTTTCTATAATATTATGGGGAAAAAAAGTGTTTATTAATGAATGTCTCTCTAAAAATCTTTGCTACATCTTAATTATTTACACTGGTTTTTACAATATACACTATTAATGTTAAAGACTTGAATAGTCCATCTCAAGAGATCACTACTTTGCAAAGAAGCCAAATTGTTGAAATGTGATATCATATGTGCGCAGGAGACACCTTTAAACTCAGTGGCCTTCATACACGCGATCATAATTTACGGACCGTATTTCAGCCGCATTTCCTGGACCAAATACGGTTCAGGCAGCCGGGCTCCTAGCATCATAGTTATGTATGACGCTAGGTGTCCCTGCTTCCCCTGAAATTATGTTTTCAGTACGGGACAGTAGTCCCGCAGGGAGGCAGTGACTCTTGGCGTCATACATAACTATGATGCTAGGAGCCCGGGTCCCTGAACTGTGTTTGGTCCGGAAAATGCGGCCGACATGCCGTCCGTATATTACGGACCGAATACGGTCGTGTGCATGAGGCCAAACACTTTCCTCACATTTTTTCTTCTCTTGCGTCAAACAAACAAAGAGGTTTTACAATAGTAGTTGAAGACACCCAAGCATTTGAACCACTTAATTCCAAAGTAGGCGATGAGGGTAGATATGTTATTCTGGTTACTCTCATTAATAATGTAATTCACATTTTGGTTTAAGATTACGCTCCTAACCTGCACCAATTACTATTGTAAAAAGGAACTTATCACTATAATTTCTAATATTAGACTAGATTCTTTGGTACTATGCAGAGAATTCAACATAGTCCTGTCCTCAAATTTAGGTAAAATACACACAACCTCCATCAGAAGCTAATTTTTCCCATCTACTAGTCTCTCAGGATCTTTATGATAAATGAAGAGTGTTACATGCATCAAGCGCAATTATACCTTTTACTCTACTGCTCATAAAATTTACTCCAGGCATGACCTTTTTAAAGTAGACAAATAATTATTTCAAAAAAATTACGTCCTCCACTATTGGTTTGATTAAGTGGTCAGACCATGCCCCATTCTCATGTCAAATATCAGAACAGCATAATCAACCTTTACATTGCCCTTGAAGAATTAAAGGAGTTATGTGCGACCAAAATGTATTAGCAGTGTACTCATTGAACTATGTGAGTATACTCGCTAATATACGTTCCGGTAAGTATTAGCAGTGTACTCGTTGCAGTATGTGAGTACACTCGCCAATTTACATTCTCGTCCCCCGTCGCGCTGATTATGAGATTTTAATAGATTTATATACCACGGCGGGGGACTGGAAGTCTAGTTGCACAGTCTTCCTTGATGACGACATGACTCTGTCAAAAGACATGGTGACAGAAGATTGATATTGGCTGTCACAGACAGCCGATAGTCACTCTGATACGGCGAGGGTCCAATTACAGCGCGGCGCCTCCCGCGATCGCTGTGATTGGTCAGTCAGTAGTGACTGACGAATCACAGCGTTTTAGTATAGTAACCCGGCAGAAAGAGCCGTGTTAGGGAATTTAACGTGATGACTGCTGTCAAAGACAGCAGATCGTCACTGACAAGATGTGGGGGACCAGTCACAGTCCCTCATTTGCGATCTCTGTGATTGGTCAGCCAGTAGTGACTGACCAATCACAGCAGTCTAAGAGTTACCTGGCAGAAAGAGCCAGAGGATGAGATCACAATGTGACAACTGCTATCAAAGACAACAGATTGTCACTTGAATGTTGTGGGGGACCAAGCACAGCGGTCCCACGTTGTTGATCACTGTAATTCGTCAGTCTGTAGTGACTGACCAATCACAGCTTATTGATGCCAGTTTCTGGGCATCAACTTTTGCTCACAGCGTCTGATCTCCTCCTTTTTTGAGAGAGTGAGGAGATCAGACGTGTGTTAGTGAGGGACAGTGAGAGAAGACTGAAAATAAAGTATTATATAAATTCCCTGCCAGTGTCGCTGACAAGTGCCCCTTCCCTGCTCTACCCAGTGAGGATCCCAGAGTGACGTGCCCTGTACTGTCAATCGCCATCACCTGCCATTGTCCAGTGCCCCTTCCCTGCTCTATCCAGTGAAGAACCCAGAGTGACATGCCCTGTACTGTGAATCGCCATCACCTGCCATTGTCCAATTCCCCTTCCCTGCTCTACCCAGTACAGATCCCAGAGTGATGTGCCCTCTACTGTGAATCGCCATCACCTGCTATTGTCCAGTGCCCCTTCCCTACCCATTGAGGAACCCAGAGTGACGTGCCCTTTACTGTGAGTCGCCATCACCTGCCATTGTCCATTAGGGATAGTTGTATGCTTGTTAGGAACGTTTTACTTAAAAAAAAAAAAAATACACATAATATAATATATAAAAAATGACAAATTGTTACATTATATAACTGTTACAGTAGAGTCTACTGTAACAGCTTACATATTATAGCTACGTTCACTTAGATCACTATTACAGAACAGTTTACTGTATTATATTTCACACACACACACACATATATATATATATATATATATATATATATATATATATATATATATATATATAAAATAAAAATCATTATGGCAAAGGATTGGGCACCCCCATGTAATTTTCACCCTCAAATTCTTGAATTTATTGGTGCCTCAGGAATCAGAGTGGATACAACAGGGCCAAATGAGTTTGAATTTTTATAACTGATGATTTTATTAATTCAGTGGTTGTGCAGACTAACCTCTATGAACAACAATTTATTAATGCAAACCCGCAATCTTTTTTTTGCCTGACAATACAGGTGGCATCCCACTGATGCAACCAAAATGTAAAAATTCTGGGGGTTGCTGATGAATATGGGCTTGACAAAGAAGCCAACAATACGATCATACAGGTCCACAGATGTGTTACATCATACACCAATGTATCGTAATACAATGCCCAGAGGAGGGTTTGAGGCCATTCTTAAATTTTGACACTACAATGACAATACCCAGTGCCCACCCAGAGATGACCCAACTCCGATCACTTCTTTAAAATTCGACAAGTCATTGCCCACTTTACAAAATTTTTTTGAAGAATTATACACCCCTCAGAAGCACATCTCAATCAATGAGTCCCTAGTTCACTTTAAGGGAAGGTTAAAATTTAGGCAGTACCTTCCAAATAAAAGGGCCAGATATGGCATTAAAATGTATAAGCTGTGTGTACACACATACCTTCAGAATATGAGGGCAAGGGCACAAAAATAAATCCCCTAGACTGCCCCCTCCTATCTAGGTACAAGTGGGAAAATTGTGTGGGACCTCATGCACTCCCTCCTTGAAAAGGGCTACCACTTGTACCTAGATAACTTTTACATAAGTGTCCCACTTTTTAAAAGTCTTGCCCTGAAGCAAACAGTGGCCTGTGGAACAGTCCGTAAGAACCAGCGAGGCCTTCTAAAGACCCTCATAGCCCAGAGATTGAAGCGAGGCGAAAGCAGGGCGATGTGTAATGACGGGGTGCTGGTCCTAAAGTATAAGGACAAAAAAGATGTCCTTATGCTTACAACTATCCACAGTGAAGAGAGCACCCTTGTACCCATGCGTGGCAGAACATAAGAAACACCAAAGCCCGTATGTATCCAGGCATACAGTAAACATATGGGGGGAGTCGATTTATCGTATCAGATGATAAAGCCATATGATGCGATGAGAAAGTCCCGTATGTGGTACAAAAAACTGGTTGCACACCTGATTCAAATGGCAATGTACAATTCTTATGGGTTGTACAGATATGCTGGCCATCAGAAAAAAGTACCTGGAATACCAGGATAGAATAATAAAAAAAAATATTTTTGCAGACACCGAAGAGGGGGGAGAAAATTCAGACGCCGGAAGTGGTGCCTCCAGAAATGTTAGAGGGCAACATTTCCCTTCTGAGGTGTCTCCCACAGAAAAAAAATATGGCCCCACAAAAGATGCCGTGTCTGTTATAAAAGAGGAATTTGCAAAGACACAATTCATCAGTGTGACACGTGCCCCTCCAAGCCTGGGCTTTGTATCCAAGATTGTTTCAAAATCTATCCTTCCACTTCAGAATATTAATTTTACAATTACTTTATTGGCTCTGTCACGTTTGCCCTTTTTAGTTTGATTATTTAACCCCTTCCCTCTTTAGACACTTTTGACCTTCCTGACAGAGCCTCATTTTTCAAATCGGAAATTTTTCAATTTATGTGGCAATAACGTCGGAATGCTTTCACCTATCCAAGCAATTCTGAGAGTGTTTTCTCGTGACACATTGCACTTTAAGTTACTGGCAAAATTTACTCGATATGTTCAGTATTTAATTGTGAAAAACACCAAAATTTTGCGTAAAATTGCAAAAATTAGCATTTTTCTCAATTTAAATGTATCTGCTTGTAAGACAGGCAGTTATACCACACAAAATTGTTGCTAATTAACATCCCCCATATGTCTACTTTAGGTTGGCATCATTTTTTGAACATCCTTTTATTTTTCTATGACATCACAAGGCTTAGAACTTTAGCAGCAATTTCTCACATTTTCAAGAAAATTTCAAAAGTCTATTTTTACAGGGCCCAGTTCAGTTGTGAAGTGGCTTTGAGGGCCTTATATATTAGAAACCCCCAAAAAGTCACCCCATTTTTAAAACTTCACCCCTCAAAGTATTCAAAACAGCATTTAGAAAATGTCTTAACCCTTTACACATTTCACAGGAATTAAAGAAAAGTAGAGGTGAAATTTACAAATTTCATATTTTTTTGCAGAAATAAATTTTAATACAATTTTTTTTATAACACAGAAGGTTTTACCAGGGAAATTCAACTCAATATTTGTTGCCCAGTTTCTGCAGTTTTAGGAAATATCCCACATGTGGCCGTAGTGTGCTACTGGACTGAAGCACCGGCCTCAGAAGCAAAGGTGCACCTAGAGGATTTTGGGGCCTTATTTTTGTTAGAATTTATTTTAGGCACCATATCAGGTTTGAAGGGCTCTTGCAGTGCCAAAACAGTCAAAATCCCCCAAAAGTTACCCCATCTGGGAAACTACACACCTCAAGGAAATTATCTAGGGGTATAGTGAGCATTTTGACCCCACAGGTTTTTTACAGAAATTATTGGAAGTAAAATAAAAATCTACATTTTTTCAAAGAAAATGTAGGTTTAGCTAATTTTTCTCATTTCCACAAGGACTGAAAGAGAAAAAGCACCATAGAATTTGTAAAGCAATTTCTCCCGAGTAAAACAATACCCCACATGTGGTAATAAACGGATGTTTGGACACACGGCAGTGCTTAGAAGGGATGGAGTGCCATTTGGCTTTTGGAGTTCACATTTAGCAGGAATGGTTTGCAGAGGCCATGTCACATTTACAAAGCCCCTGAGGTGACAAAACAGTGGAAACCCCACACAAGTGACACCATTTTGGAGACTACACCCATTGAGGAAATTATCTAGGGGTATAGTGAGCGATTTGACCCCACAGTTGTTTTGCAGAAAATATTGGAAGTAGGCCCTGAAAATGGCAATCTAATTTTTTTCAAAGAAAATGTAAGTTTAGCTAATTTTCTCTCATTTCCACAAGGACTGAAGGAGAAAAAGTACCGCAAAATTTGTAGAGCAATTTCTCCCGAGTAAAACAATACCCAACATGTGGTAATAACCGTCTGTTTGAACACACGGCGGGGCTTAGAAGGGAAAGAGCACTATTTGGCTTTTGGAGATCACATTTAACAGGAATGGTTTGCGGAGGCCAGGTCACATTTGCAAAGGGCACAAAACAATGAAAACGCCCAAAAAGTGACTCCATTTAGGAAACTACACCCATTGAGGAATTCATCTAGGGGTGTAGTGAGCATTTTGACCCCACAGATGTTTCATAAAATTTATTAGAATTGGGCAGTGAAAATAAAAACAATCCTTTTTCTTCAATAAAACGTAGCTTTAGCAAAATTGTTTTCATTTTCTCAACAAATAAAGGAAAAAAAGAATGCAACATTTGTAAAGCAATTTCTCACGAGTACGGCAATACCCCATATGTGGTTATAAACTGCTGTTTGGGCAAGCGGCAGGGCTCAGAAGGGAAGGACCGCCATTTGGAGTGCAGATGTTGCTGGATTGGTTTCTGGGCACCTGTGGGCCCAAAACAGTGGAAACCCCCCAGAAGTGACCCAATTTTGGAAACTACATCCCTCAATGCATTTACCTATGGGTGTAGTAAGCATTTTAACCCTGAAGGTGTTTTGTAGAAATTAGTGTGCACTCGATGTTGCAGAGTGAAAATGAGATTTTTTTCCATAGATATGCCAATATGTGGTGCCCAGCTTGTGCCACCATAACAAGACAGCTCTCTAATTATTATGCTGGGTTTCCTGGTTTTAGAAACACCCTACATGGGGCACTAATCTTTTGCCTGGACATTCGACCAGGCTCAGGAGTGAAAGCGTAACATGTCAAATTGAGGCCTAATTTGGTGATTTACAAAGTATTGGTTCACAACTGCAGAGGCTCAGATGTGAAATAATAAAAAGAAACCCCTGAGAAGTGACCCCATTATGGAATCTGCACCCCTCAAGGCATTTATTAAGGGGTGTAGTGAGCATTTTCACCCCACCGGTCTTTTCCATAAGTGATTGAACTGCGGATGGTGCAAATTAAACATTTATATTTTTCCCTAGATATGTCATTCAGTGGCAAATATGTCATGCACAGCTTATGACGCTGGAGACACACAGCCCAAAAATTGTTAAAAGGGTTCTCCCGGGTATGACGATGCCATATATGTGGAAGGAAACTGCTGTTTGGGCACACTGTAGGGTACAGAGCGGAGGGAGCACTATTTGGCTTTTGGAGAGCGGATATTGCTTGGTAGTAGATTTGTTTGAGTATTGCTGGTGTTTTCATTTATAATGTGGGGGTACATGTAAGCCGGGCGGAGTATATAAGGGGCATAGTCAGGTGGTATAATAATGGGGAAAAAATAATAAAATAATCCATAGATGTGTGTTACGCTGGGAAGCAATCCTTTCTTCACAGGCCGGTGTCGCACTGATATATGGCGTCCTTTTTTATGCCCCTTTTGGTCCACACTCCGCACCTTTGCAGTTTGGGGAATTTTGCTGGGAAAGTGTTGTCCTGGTATAATACGGGCACCGTCGCTTCCAGCGGATATGTTTGGGCTATCCCCTTCCTGGTTCCCTTATTTTAGGTCCTTGATAAATCGCCTCTTGAAACAGAAGAAATGTTCCCCTCGGACCTGCACAACTGCATATTTTTTTATTTCCTGACTTATTGGAGCCTTAACTCATTTTATTTTTCATGGTTTGTTCTGGGACGAGCTGTAGTTATTATTGATACCATTTTGGGGTACATGCAACTTTTTGATCACCTTTTATCCTATTTTTTGGGATGCCAGGTAAACAAAAAAACCGCAATTCTGGCACAGCTTTTTTAGGTTTTTTTTATACAGCGTTCACCATGTGTTATAAATTACATGTTAACTTTATTCTGCGGGTCAGTACGATTCCGGCGATACCTAATTTATAGAATTTTTTTATGTTTTACAACTTTTTGCACAATAAAATTACTTTTGTAAAAAGAATGTATTTTTTCTGTCGCCAATTTGTGAGAACCATAACTTTTACATTTTTTTGTCGACGGAGCTGTATGAGGGGTTGTTTTTTGCAGGAGGAGCTATAGTTTTTATAGGTACCATTTTTGGATACGTGCGACTTTTTGATCACTTTTTATTCCAATATTTGTAGGGCAAAGTGACCAAAAAACAGAAACTCTGCTAAAGTTTTTTACGTTTTTTTTTACGCTGTTCACCGCGTGCAATAATAATATAATATTTTGATACCTCAGGTCGTTATGGTGGCGGCGATACCAAATACGTATGGTTTATTTTTATTTTTCAATAATAAAGGACTTGATAAGAGTAAAAAGGGGATTGTGTTTTATTTTATTACTTGAAACTTTTATTGTTTTCAAACTTTTATTTTTTGCACTTTTTTTTTACACTTTTTTATACTTTTTTTTACACTTTTTCTCAAGTACCACTAGGGGACTTGAAGGTCCAACTGTCAGATTTTTTTTTTCTAATACATTGCACTACCTACGTAGTGCAATGTATTAGATCTGTCAGTCATTCACTGATAGCAAGCCAATTAGGCTTTGCCTCCCGGCAGGGCCTAAATCGGATACCGTAATGGCAGAGCAGGAGGCCATTGTGTCTGCTGTTGCCATAGCAGCAGTCGCCAGTCCTGATTGCCTGTCAGGGCTGGCGATCTGCTAGCAACCTCTAAGATGCAATGATCGCTTTCGATTGCTGCATCGAAGGGGTTAATGGCAGGGATCGGAGCTAGCTCCGGTTCCTGCCATTACAGGTGGATGTCAGCTGTAACATACAGCTGACTTCCACCGCTGATGACGCCGGATCAGCTCCTGAGCCAGCGCCATCTTGCCAGCGGCTACGGAAGCCGATCAGGCTCCGCCGCCGGGCGGATCTTGACCGGCTTCCGTGCTAGGCAGACCGGGAGGCCAGTATTAGCTGCAAACACCTTAAGTACAGCACTCGTGTTTGAGCGCTGCACTTAAGGGGTTAATGGCGGGGATCTAAGCTAATTTCGGTCCCCGCCATTACAGCCGGATGTCAGCTGTCAGATACAGCTGAGATCCGGCCATTATGGCACTGACTCAGCTTCTGAGCCGGTGCGAAACATTTGTCGTAAGTATACAACATTTTGCGGGAAGTACTGGCTTTCCATGACGTATACTTACGACAAATGTCGGGAAGGGGTTAAATTAAATTTACCCTTTTGCCAATTACTCTACTGCCCCATTACAATTTAGAACACACACAAAACAAAAAAAAAATCATTATACCCCTAGATGAATACTTTTAAAGGTGCCACAAAGTGACACCTTTGTAAAAATGAAGTATAAAACATTTTTCTGTGCCATCCCACTGCATAAATCGCTGCCAAATGCTTGTGCTGCCAAAATTGTCACTATGATGAACAAAACTAAAAATCTCACTATACCTCTAGATGAATACATTGTGTGGTGCATTTCTTCATTTTCATGTTCGTTTTACAAAAAAACTGTCTTTAAGTTGACACATTTGTCAAAAGAATGAAATCCTTTTTTTTTTACTCTTTGCATTAAATGTACCAATAAAATGTTGGGTCAAAATACTAACTACACCGCTAAATAAATACCTTAAAGTGTCTAGTGTTCCAAATGGAGTCATTTATGGAGGATTTATACGATTCTGGCAGCTCAAAGCCTCTCCAAATTTACAGTGGGGCCTAAATCATTTTCAAGCAAAATATGAGTCCTGAAAGCCTACGGATGCTCCCTTCCTTTTGGGCCCTGCCGTTTTTCCAGGCAACACATTAGGGCCACAATGGGGTTATTTTTGAACAATGGAGAAACAGGGTGATAGATTTTGGGGTGTGTTTCTTCATTTTCATGTTCGCTTTACAAAGAAATCGGTCTTCAAACTTGTACTTTTATGAAAAAACTTAATTTTTTTTACACCAGCTATGCATTAAATTTAGCAAAAAACTGTGGGGTTAAAATACTCACTACACCCCAAGATAAATACCTTAAGGGGTCTAGTTTTCTAAATGGGGTCGTTTATGGGGAGTTTCTATCGTTCTGGCGGCTCAAAGCCTCTCCAAATGTACAGTGGGGCCTAAAACATTTTCAAGCAAAATATTTCTCATGTTCGCTTTATAAGGAAATCTGTCTTTAAAAAGACACATTTGTGAAAAAAATGTTTAATTATATTTTTTTATGCCTGCTTTGCATGAATTCTTACAAAAAAAACTCTGGTCAAAATACTTAAAACACCCCCTAATAAATACCTTAAGGGGTGTAGTTTTCAAAATGGAGTCATTTGTGGGGGGTTTCCATCATTCTGACACCTATGAGACTCTAAAAACCCGGCTTTTGTGCAGGAAAACAAAATGCACTTCAAAATGTATACAATTATGATTGAATTTGTAAGTCTTCTAAATTGCACAAATAATGTATTTTTTTTCTTTTTCAAAAGTGCTGCCAAAATAGAGTAAAGAGATGGAAAGATATATTTAATTTAAAAAAAAATTGGACTTTATGTATGTACAGTACATATGTGACATATTGCAGTTAAGAATAGGGAGAACATTTAATTTTTACCAAATATATTCAATTTTTTTATTTAATTAATTTACGTAAATCATATCAGTCTACTTTTACCACTAAAATAAAGTACAACGTGATGAAAAAACAATGTCAGAAATTCTTGGGTATTCAAAACATTCGCAGAGTTATTCTCTGATAAAGTCATTAAGGTCCAAACAAGCTTGCTCACTAAGGGGTTAAAATTGGTCTTTTTGGGTATGACATTGTCTTGGCCTTGGCTAATCCTACTCAATCCCTAACAAAAGTCATACAAATTTTAGACTCCTTCAGTGCAATTTCTTACTACAAATTTAATCTATCTAAGCTCCAAGTCCTTTACATTGGAATTCTTCTTGCTACGTATAACTCATTACGTAGAAAATTGTTACGATACTGGCGAACACTGCTGGAATCCTATGGTCAGAAGTAGAGAGCGGAGCACAGTGCAGAACCCGGTGAGACGTCCCCAGGAACAGTGCTTGGAGGGTGGAACACGAGTAGTAGTAAATAGCAAGGAAGTAGGAACAGTCTGGCAAAGACAGTTCTCAGGAGCAGGAGACTGGAACAAGTCACAATACTCAAGCACTGTTTGGTATTCCATGTGGTCTGAAGTAGGCCCAAACAGGAAACAAGATGGTTCCACACGATGCAACATTTGCCATCTTGGTTAAGGGCAGGTTTAAGGGCAAAACCGCAGCCTCCAGTGGTAAGGAGTAAAAGTGCAGCACAATTCTTCAAAGTGTAAAACAGCGGCCACTAGTGGTAATTTTGCAGTACAACAACAGAATCCTGACATTACTCCCTCCTTTCGACAGCGGCCTCAGGACGATGTTTGACTTGGTTTATCTGGATATCTTTGGTGAAATTCCCTAACCAGTCGAGGAGCATTGAGATTGCCTACGGGTTCCCACGAATTATCCTCAGGGCCATATCCTTGCCATTTTATTAGATATTGCAACCGATTTCTGAATATCCTGGAGTCCAGGATGTTTTCAACAGTATAATGTTCTTGTCCATCAACTTCGATAGGATCAGGGGGAGGCAGGTGGCGTCCTGGAAATGGATTTGGAACAACAGGTTTCAGTAGGGATACATGGAACACTGGATGTATTCTCATTGGTCTGGGAAGTTTGAGACGAAAAGCCACTGAGTTTACTTGTCCAATAATCTTGAAAGGACCAATACATTTTTGGCCCAATTTTGCTGAAGGTAAGTGAAGTTTCAGATTCTTGGTGGAAAGCCATACTTCATCTCCCACTTTAAAGGTTGGAGAAGGTCTACGAGATTTATCTGCTGTTTCCTTATATTTCTCCTGGGCAATTGATAATGTAATTTTTAGCATTTCCAGATTCTGTTGAAGTGATTGTATTCTGTCAGTCACTGCAGGAATAAAAGTTTCTCTGGGAAAATTAGGAAGAATACTGGGATGGTAACCCAAATTTGCAAAAAACGGTGTTTGTTTAGTGGAGGCATTCTGAGAATTATTGTAGGAGAACTCCGCCATTGGAAACAAATCGACCCAGTCATCCTGTAAATGGCAGATGTAGCATCGGAGATACTGTTCTAACGTTTGATTTGTGCGCTCAGTCTGACCATTAGACTGGGGATGACAAAGCAGAAGACAAACTGACATTTATGTCGAGTGCTGTGCAAAAACTCCGCCAGAATCCTGATGTGAATTGTACTCCGCGATCCGAAACCACGTCATCTGGTATTCCATGAAGACGAAACACATTCTGAATTATAAGATCAGCAGTCTCTTTAGCAGAAGGTAGTCCAGGGCAAGGAATAAAATGGGCTGCTTTAGTGAGCCGATCAACCACTACTAAGATGGAATTCTTCCCTTTGGAGACTGGTAAGTCGACAATAAAGTCCATAGAGATAGATCCCCAAGGACGAGATGGAATTGACAGAGGCTGCAATAATCCCATGGGTGAGGTACGAGGAGTTTTGTACATGGCACAGGTGTTGCAAGAAGAAACATATTTCTTCACATCTTTTTGATAATTGGGCCACCAAAAGAAGCGGGAAAGAAATTCTTGTGTTTTCTGAATCCCCTTGTGACCTGCTAGTTTAGAGTCATGCATTAATTTTAGCACGTTTAATCTTACAGTTTCAGGAACGTAAATGCAGTGCTTGTTAGTCCATACTTGATTTTTGAAAGTTAGGGACACTTCATCTGGTGGGTGCAAAAGAATTGGGTCGGTCTCATAGGCTTCCTTTATCTCATCAAGCAAGTCCTTGCTATGGATCACCCCCAGGAAATTGGACTGGAAAGAATAGTTGTTGGTGGTACTGTCGAGGAGGAGTCATTGGAGAACAACCTAGATAAAGCATCGGCCTTACCATTTCGGGAACCAGGCCTGTAAGAGATCACAAAGTTAAAACGATTTAGAAACAGACTCCACCGGGCTTGGCGGGGAGACAAACATTTGGCAGATCTAACAAATTCAAGGTTACGATGATCAGTTAGAACCACTATTTGTTGAGCTGTGCCTTCTAAATGATGTCTCCATTCTTTGAAAGCAGCAATGATGGCTAGGAGTTCCTTGTTCCCCACGTCATAATTATTTTCAGCAGAAATCAAACTTCGAGAAAAGTAAGCACAAGGGTGCAGCAAATCTTTCTCTCCAGTTCTCTGTGATAGAATAGCCCCTATTGCACCGTCTGAAGCATCCACTTCAACAATAAACGCTTTTTCAGGGTTAGGATGAACCAGTATAGGGGCTGTTGTGAATTTTGTTTTCAGATTGAAAAAAGCATCTTGTGTCTGAGGAGACCACACAAAAGGTATCCCTTTCTTTGTTAATTTGGGTAATTGGTGTAATAATGCCCGAAAAATTCTTGATAAAACGTTTGTAGAAATTAGCAAATCCTAATAATCGTTGGACCTCTTTCACATTTTTTGGAGTTGGACAGTCTCTAATTGCTTGAATCTTGCTAGAATCCATGTGTAACCCTAGGGGAGAAATGATATAACCCAAGAACTGTATTTCCGTTTGATGGAATTCACATTTCTCCAACTTGATATAGAGTTGATATGCTTTCAGACGCTCCAACACCATTCTCACATGATTCTGATGTTCTTCTGCAGAATTAGAAAATATTAATATGTCATCCAGATAGATGACTACGAACTGATCTAACAAGTCCTTGAAGATATCGTTAATAAAATGCTGAAAGGTTGCAGGAGCATTGCAAAGTCCAAAAGACATGACTAGATATTCATAATGTCCATAACGTGATCTAAACGCTGTTTTCCATTCATCACCTGGTCTAATGCGAACCAAATTATATGCACCTGGAAGATCCAATTTGGTGAATATTTTAGCTTGACGAACTCTATCCAGCAACTCCGGAATCAATGGCAGAGGGTAACGGTTTTTAATTGTGACTTTGTTTAATTCTCTATAGTCAACGCAAGGTCTCAAAGAGCCGTCTTTCTTTTTAACAAAAAATATAGGTGCACCGGCTGGCGATGAAGATGGACGAATAAAACCTTTAGCTAAATTTTCATCTATGTATTCTTTAAGAGCCTTCAGTTCCGGCTCTGCTAATGGGTAGATGCATCCAAAAGGTATAGCTGCTCCAGGCAACAGTTCAATCGGACAATCGTAAGGTCGATGTGGAGGAAGTTTATTAGCATTCTCTTTGTCACATATATCAGTAAATTCGTCATATAGAGGAGGTAATTTAGGAGATACTTCAAGCTCCCCTTCAATCTTTTCGTGACATTGTTCTGGTAAAGACTCTGAGGAGGGGACCTCCGATGGAAAAGACACTTCTTTGGTTTCCCAGTCAATTGTAGGGTTCTGAGCCTGCAGCCATGGTAGTCCAAAATAATTGGAAAATGTGGGGATGAAATTAATAGGAAAGATAGAACCTCATGGTGATTAGGTCTCATAATTATCTCCAATGGTTCAGTCTCTTGATCAACTGGACCTGAGTTCAGAGGGGATTCGTCTACAGTTTCCATAAGAATGGCTGACAGTCTCTCTTGAAATTTTACACCATGTTTATTAGCAAAATAAATGTCCATAAAGTTCCCATTTGCTCCAGAGTCCACCATGGCAGAGGCGGATATCCATTGAGAATCAATTCTAAACTTGATGGGAATAAAGCAATGAGTGTCTTTGTGTTCTTTTTTAATATTGGGTGCTGTGTAGGAGACTGAATGAATGAGTGCATGCACTGGTGGCACTTGTTCAGAAGAAACAGATTCTACATCAGAGAAGTCATGATCTGCTACTACCGCCACCATCTTGCGTTGACGACATGGACAATTGATAAGGAAGTGATCAGTTTTACCACAATAGAAGCATTGATTTTCTCTAAACCTTCGTTCTCTTCTGTCGGCACTTTCACGCTTTTGTATACTGTCAATTTGCATAGGTTCAGCTTGGTGTTCTTGGTAATTCTTTGTTTCAGAGTCTCTAGGAGTGGGAGCTGGAGCAGACGAGTAATAGTTATTATTACGGGACCAGGTAGAACCCCATTTTTCTTGTCGACGCTCTGACAGCCGAGTGTCTATTCGAATACAATGGTGTACAAAATCATCAAACTCTGTGGGAGCTTCAGCCCGTGCTAACTCGTACTTAAGTGCACTAGATAGTCCTTTTTTTAAAGAATGTTAATTTTGCAGCATTATTCCACTCAGTATCCATCACCCACTGTCTGAAATCTGTGGCATATTCGGAAACAGAGCGTCTGCCCTGACGTAGAGCCATCAACGCTGCTTCTGCTGTAGTACACCGGTTAGGATCATCAAATACTTGGCTCATGGCTGCTAGGAAGGCGTCCAAGTCATCAAGCCGAGCATCGTTGGTTTCAATAAGAGGTCTTGCCCAGGCTACAGCCTTATGTGTCAGAAGCATAATAATACACAGCACCTTTGAATTATCAGTAGGGAAGTGAGCAGGATGTGCACCAAAATATAACTTGCATTGGTTTATAAATCCACGGTATTTGTCACGATCCCCACCAAACCTGAATGGTGGAAGCGGCAGGGTAGATGGAGAGGCTGGGGTCACAACTCGATTCTGAAGTTCCCGGATCAGCTCTGCTTGCTGAGCCACCATGCCTTGTAAACCCTGTGTAGCTTGTTCATAAACTTGAACATCATGGGTTGTTTGATTTTCAAACGCCAAATATTTAGTCTTTAAAGTTTGCATGTCAGCAAAGATGTTAGTAAGCAAACAGTTCATATTGTTCACACGAACCTCCAAACTTGCTTCTCTGCCGGATTCCATGGAAATGGCTTGAGTATCCTGTTCCGATACTGGCGAACACTGCTGGAATCCTATGGTCAGAAGTAGCGAGCGGAGCACAGTGCAGAACCCGGTGAGACGTCCCCAGGAACAGTGCTTGGAGGGTGGAACACGAGTAGTAGTAAATAGCAAGGAAGTAGGAACAGTCTGGCAAAGACAGTTCTCAGGAGCAGGAGACTGGAACAAGTCACAATACTAAAGCACTGTTTGGTATTCCATGTGGTCTGAAGTAGGCCCAAACAGGAAACAAGATGGTTCCACACGATGCAACATTTGCCATCTTGGTTAAGGGCAGGTTTAAGGGCAAAACAGCAGCCTCCAGTGGTAAGGAGTAAAAGTGCAGCACAATTCTTCAAAGTGTAAAACAGCGGCCACTAGTGGTAATTTTGCAGTACAACAACAGAATCCTGACACAAATTTTCAATAAGATATTAAGTCAATGACCTGTTTTGGGATTCAATTAACCACCCAAGTACTACTTACTAATTATAAAATATTGTATGACAAGATTAACCCCTTACGACATATACTTACGTTATAGCCGGGTAGGGGAAGTATGGAGCCGGCTCACGGGCTCCATACAACGCGGTGTCGGCTGTATGTTACAGCTGACACTTCAGTGGGAACCCACTCATTTAATCGCTTAGATGCCGCAGTCAATACCGATCGTGGCATCTAGGGCATATGAAAGAGGGGGGTGCCACCTTCTGCAAGCTCATCGCTCCCGTGACACGAGGGCAGGGTGCTATAGGTTGGCGTGGCAGCCTGGTGGCCTAATGAAGGCCCCCAGTTCTGCCATATTAGTACTCCTATTAATTCCTGCCTCCTGCAGTGCTTATTAAAAGCCAGTCAGAAACACGATATACTGGAATACTTTGGTATTGAAGTATATAGTGCAAGCAATCCAACAATCGCTGGTTCAAGTCCCCTAGAGAGACTAATAATAAGTAAAGAAAGTAAAATAAAGGTATTTTATAAACACACAAAAATATTAAAAGTAAAAAAAAAACCTTTTCCCATTATCCCACTAAAGCATTTTTTGGTCACCTCATCTCCGACAAAAAAACGGCATAAAAAGGGGTCAAAAACATACATGTACCCCAAAATAGTACTATTAAAAACTACAGCTTGTACTAAAAAATTTTTAGCCCTCATACCACTCAATCAACGAAAAAATGAAAAAGTAGTTTTTTCCTTGGTAAAGTATTAAAATATTTAAAAAAACTAAATAAATAAGGTATCGCCGTAATTGTTTTGACCCGCAGAATCAAGTTAACATGTAATTTTAATTGCACCGTATAAACGAGCCCAAAAAACTATGGAGGAATCTGTTTTTTTTCCCATTTTACTCCACAAATAATTTTTTCTCCTTTTCTAGTAAGTTATATGGTACAATAAATTGTGCCATGAAAAATGACAACTTGTCCTGCAAAAATCAAGCCCTCATAGGGCTGTATCGATGGAAAAATAAAAAAGTTATGGCTTTTGGAAGGTGGGGGAGGAAAAAATGTAAATAAAAATACAAAAAATGGCTGCTGCGGAAGGGGTAAAAAAATAAATGAAACACCACAAAATATCCTGCATTTGACGTATAGCCTCGGTCAAGATGATAATCATTCCACAGGTTTTATTTTTGTTTCTCAATGTACCAATTGTGTTTCCTATGAAATACTTGAAAAACCTACAATCTCTTATTTTACATTTTATTTGGTTTGATAAACATCCACGAGTCCAAGCGGATACACTTTATAAACCTATTAATAAGGGAGGTATGGGGTGCACTTCTATAATTTAGCACTATAAAGCTAGCATATTTGAGCAAATGCAATATCTATAGGTACATGATCTGAAGAAACACTGAGTTATTCTAGAAACGGAACTGCTTAAAACTAATTTCATACCAATGCTTTTATGTTCGTTATCACTTTTGGGGTCAGAACCCAATGATGCCCCCCCCCCCCAATAAAAGCCATTATAGATCTCTAGACTTTATTGATCACTAAGGAACTCTTATTTTAATTCCTATCTGTCAAATATAGCTTTACGAATATTATTATTTGTTATTCCCAACTTAAAATTGGATTCATGGGTTCCACTGATGGTAACTCATATAGGTTACCTATATGACCAAAATGGTATACTTGCATTCTCATCGATTCAAGCTAAATACCATATACCTATACTTTAGTTCTTTCTCAACTTTGTTGTAACTCTATTACATTAACATATCTTCAATGTCTTCTAGTTATCAAATCAGATGTGTTTTCTCCATGAACACAAAACCATTGTTACTCGTACCATAATTGCAACTAGATCCAAAATTGCCAAATTCTAGAAGAACCCTACTCCACCCCAATTATTGGACCCTTAATCCCTTGTTTTTCTTTGTTCTTGATGTTCTCCTCGTTATTATTTTTTATTTGGCAGAAATTCTGAAATGGCATGCACAATTTTCTTTCAGCATACTTTATATATGACTATAATGTATTTGCCATTGATCCAAATTTCATTGCATTAATTTTAAAATGTCCGACTCATTTTTATGTACATCTCCTTTTGTTATGATGGCTATTGGTGATGGCTGGAAGGGTTTGCCTGTTCACTTTCATTCAGATTTCATTTAAATATAATTTGTCATGTTACTTATAAAGTGTTCTCTTATCCTCACATTTAATTTTATTTTTTCCCTATGTACTACTGCCAACATGTGCGCTGTATATCACACTTTTATTGTACAGTTTGTGTCCTTTAATATAACAATTTTGCCAGAATTTTTGACTAAGGATTTTTTTTTGACAAGCACTTGGCAAGCTGTTAATAGTCTGCATGGAAGGAAGCATGGATATTTTGTTTTTACACTCATCTTTATAGAAATGGCTTCTTACGATTTGACTCCCTATAGTGGTTCCTTTTCTGTGACTTGAGGATGCTCTTAGATTTAATTGGGCTTTTGGATCCACATCCAAAAGTAGGATCTCCAGCATTGGTTCATTATTTGATTCATTTTCCACCACTTATTGAGATATGTGGTGATGAATCTGACTTTATTGTGTTTTTTGTTTTTTTTTTATTAATTGAGTAACAGCTTGGAACAATTTCTTTGCAATGCTTGATTGTATGCTATTTTGATTTCCCTATTTGAGTAGTTACAGTCCAATAGGTTCTTTTGTCAATTCTTTCACTCCAAAATTAAATCTTTAGAGCGAGAAACAATTCCTCCGTAGACTCCGGAATCCCGTTGATTGTTCTATTCAAATGTGCACTTCTGGCATCTACGATACTGTTGGTTGCCATCTCTTTTCGCTTGATGGAAAGAAGCATTGGCAGGTCACGAGTCTGGCGTCATTTGAAAGAACATAACAAAACTGTCACATATAATTTTTGATTTAAACACCATCACTGGGAGGAATCACAAAGAATTATGTTTGAGATGTAAAATGTAAGGAATGAAGTAACCTGTACATTGCATGTCCATGAATATTATCCAGCAATAGTTTAGCACCACATTGTTCACATGATTTTCTGTGGAGAGTAATAAATCATCGTTATTATGTGTCATTTTGTTGCTATATAAGCTATATGCGATACTGCACCTAGAGTAGAGACTCACTTAACCCGTTAGTGACCGCCCATAGTGTTTTTACGGTGGTCACTAACGGGCTTTATTCCGATGCAATATCCTGTATCGGTATAAACAGAGCAGGGAGCCGTTAAATCTCCATGCTCTCAGCTGCCAGAGGTAGCTGAGGGCTGGGGGCATCCTTGCTCGACCGGGTGAGATCGATATTAATATCGATCTCACCCGTTTAACCCCTCAGATGTGGCGCTAAATAGCGAGCGCCGCATCTGAGTTGTTATGGAGAGAGGGAGGGAGATCCGTTTCTCTACCGCCGACACCCAGCGATAAGATTGCAGTGTGTCTGTCTTCTATGGCAGCCGGGGGGCCTAATAAAGGCCCCCAGGTCTGCCTGTAGTAAATGCCTGCTAGGTTATGCCTCTGGCATGACCTAGCAGATGCCTGTCCGTTTTACACGGACAGGCATAATACACTGCAGTACAGAAGTATTGCAGTGTATTATAAAAGCGATTGTATGATCGCATATTGAAGTCCCCTAGTTGGACTAGTAAAAAAGTTTAAAAAAAAGTTGAATAAAAAGTGAAAAAAAAAGTGAAAAAAATATGAAAACCCCACTTTTTCCCCTTACAAACTACTTTATTATTTAAAAAAAAAAGTTACACATATTTGGTATCTCCGCGTCCGTATTGACCCCAACTATAAAGTTATTACATAAGTTAACCCGCACGGTGAACGTTGTAAAAAATAAAATAAAAAACCATGCAAAACTTGCTGTTTTCTTTGAATCCAGCCTAAAAACAAATGTGATAAAAAGTGATCAAAAAGTCGCATCTGCTCCAAAATGGTACTGATAAAAACTTCAAGTCGTCACGCAAAAAAAAGCCCTCATACAACTGCATTGGTGAAAAAATACAAAAGTTATGGCTCTTCAAATATGGAGATGCAAAAACAAACAATTTTGAAAAAAAGTGTTTTCACTGTGTAAAACTAGTAAAACATACAAAATCTATATGAATTTGGTATCGTTGCAATCGCAACAACCCGCTGAATAAAGTTATTGTGTTATTTATAACACGCGGTAAACGGCGAAAATTTAGGACGCAAAAAAGTGTGGCGAAATTGTAGTTTTTTTCTATTCCCCCCCAAAAAATTAATAAGAGTTAATCAATAAAATCTATGTACCCTAAAATGGTGTTATTAAAAATTACAACTTGTTCCGCAAAAAAACAAGACCAATGTCGACACACAAATAAAAAAGTTATAGCTCTTTGAATAAGACGTTGGAAAAAAGTAGAAAATGGCTTTGTCATTAAGGTCTAAAATAGGCTGGTCATTAAGAGGTTAAAAGGGGTCGCGCCGTGAAGTGGCAAGTGGGCTTATACAGTTTGATCAAAATATTTACTAAGAATCTCATGTACTTACAGTATATATAATTTTTTCTTAGCAGCAATAGATCAATGTACAGTATAAAATGTGGATGTCGGTCCTTGTCTCTTTCTCTCATGCTGGATATAAATAATAGAGAACTTTACCTCAAGAAGAAACCTAAAAAAGAAAAAAATATACAAAGAATGTAAAAACACTGTTTTGGAAGCCCAACCTATAAAAAATTTGAGGCTGCTAAACCACCACATGCGCAAATTTGCTTACCGCCATGATAACATATAACGTAACTGTACGCCACATCCGCCAAGGGGGAGCATGGAGCAGGCTCACGGCTGACAACTCATACTGCAATGGCTGGAATTGGAGATAACTCTGAACCTGGCCGTTTTAACCACTTAGATGTCACTGCCAATAGCGACCGCATCATCTAAGTTATTAGAAAGAGGGGATGGCCCCCTCTATCAGCCCATTGGCCCCCTCCATCCGCCCATTGGCCCCCTGCGATGCAATCGCGGGTTGCAGAAGATTGTCATGACAGCCTGGGGGCCTAATAAAGGCCCTCAGGTCTGCCTTGTTTGTGCTACTATTAATAGAAGGCCGTAAAAAGCACAATACACTGCAATACATAGGAATTGCAGTGTATTGTACCATAAAGCAAATGTTCGCTTGTTAAGATCCGCTAGGAGGACTAAAAAGAACTGTTAAATACAATTTTTAATAATATACAAAAAAATATTAAAAGTTAAAAAAATACTTTTCCCATTTTTTCCCTTAACCCCTTCAGGACCAAGCTCATTTTGACCTTCAGGACCAGACCAATTTTTTAAATCTGACATATTTCACTTTATGTGGTAATAACTCCGGAATGCTTTTACCTATCAAAGCGATTCTGAGATTGTTTTCTCGTGAGACATTCGACTTTATGATAGTGGAAAAATTTGGTCGATAAATTCAATATTTATCAGTGAAAAACACCAAAATTTTGTGAAAAATTGCAAAAATTAGCATTTTTCTAAATGTAAATGTATCTGCTTGTAAGACAGGCCGTTATACCACACAAAATTGTTGCTAATTAACATCCCCCATATGTCTACTTTATATTTGCATCGTTTTTTGAACGTCCTTTTATTTTTCTATGACATCACAAGGCTTAGAACTTTAGCAGCAATTTCTCACATTTTCAAGAAAATTTCAAAAGGCTATTTTTACAGGGGCCAGTTCAGTTGTGAAGCGGCTTTTAGGGCCTTATATATTAGAAACCACCAAAAAGTCACCCCATTTTAAAATCTTCACCCCTCAAAGTATTCAAAACAGCATTTAGAAAGTTTCTTAACCCTTTAAATGTTTCACAGAAATTAAATCAACGTGGAGGTGAAATTTTCAAATTTCATTTTTTTTTTGCAGAAATTCATTTTGAATCTATTTTTTTTGTAACCCAGAAGTTTTTACCAGAGAAACGCAACTCAATATCTATTGCCCAGATTCTGCAGTTTTTAGAAATACCCCACATGTGGCCCTAGTGTGGTAATGGACTGAAGCACCGACCTCCGAAGCAAAGGAGCACCTAGTTGATTTTGGGCCTCCTTTTTATTAGAAAATATTTTAGGCACCATGTCCGGTTTGAAGGGCTCTTTCGGTGCTAAAACAGTGGAAATCCAACAAAAGTGACCCCTTTTGGGAAACTACACCCCTTGAGGAAATTATCTAGGGGTCTAGTGAGCATTTTGACCCCGCAGGTTTTTTGCAGAAATTATTGGAAGTAGGCCATGAAAATTAAAATCTACATTCTTTCAAACAAAATGTAGATTTAGCTAATTTTTTCTAATTTCCACAAGGACTGAAGGAGAAAAAAATTTGTAAAGCAATTTCTCCCGAGTAAAACAATACCCCACATGTGGTCATAAATGGCTGTTTGGACCCACGGCAAGGCTTAGAAGGTAAAGAGCGCCATTTGGCTTTTGGAGCTCAAATTTAGCAGGAATGGTTTGCAGAGGCCATGTCGCATTTGCAAAGCCCCTGAGGGACCAAAATAGTGAAAACGCCAAAAAAATTACTCCATTGAGAAAACTACACCCCTTAAGGAATCCATCTAGGGGTGTAGTGAGCATTTTGACCCCACAGGTGTTTCATAGATTTTATTAGAATTGGGCAGTGAAAATAAAAAAAAATCCTTTTTCTTCAATAAGACGTAGCTTTAGCTCAAAATGTTTAATTTTCTCAACAAATAAAGGAAAAAAAGAACCCCAACATTTGTAAAGCAACTTCTCTGGAGTACGGCAATACCCCACGCGTGGTCATAAACTGCTGTTTAGACACACGGCAGGGCTCAGAAGGGAAGGAGCGCCATTTGCTTTTGGTGTACAGATTTTGCTGCAT
Organism: Rhinoderma darwinii; assembly: GCF_050947455.1. Classification (NCBI taxonomy): domain Eukaryota; kingdom Metazoa; phylum Chordata; class Amphibia; order Anura; family Rhinodermatidae; genus Rhinoderma; species Rhinoderma darwinii. Next base: position 190,788,551 of record NC_134687.1, on the reverse strand, counting down.
TTGGTTTCTGGTCGCTATGTTGCATTTGCAAAGTCCCTGTGGAACCAAAACAGTCCCCCCCAGAAGTGACCCCATTTTGGAAACAACACCCTCAAGGTATTCACCTAGGGGTGTAGTGAGCATGTTAACCCCACATGTGTTTTGCAGAAATTCGTGTGCACACGATGTGGGAGAGCGAAAATGGGAATTTTTCCTTAGATACGCCAATATGTGGTGCCCGGCTTGTGCCACCATAACAAGACAGCTCTCAATTTTTATGCGGTGTTTCCCGGTTTTAGAAGCACCCTACGTGTGGCCCTAATCTTTTGCCTGGACATTCGACAGGGCTCATGAGTGAAAGAGTACCATGTAAAATTGAGGCCTAATTTGGAGACATATAAATTATTGGTTCACAATTGCAGAGGCTCAGATGTGAAATAAAAGAAACCCCTGAGAAGTGACCCCATTTTGGAAACTACACCCCTCAAGGCATTTATTAAGGGGTGTAGTGAGCATTTTCACCCCACATGTCTCTTCCATAAATGATTGCGCTGCCGAAGGTACAAATTAAAATTTTGCCCTAGATATGCCAATTCATTGTCAAATATGTCGTGCCCAGCTTGGGCCACTGGGGACACACACCTCAAAAATTGTTAAAAGGGTCTCCCGGGTATGGCGATGCCATATATGTGGACATAAACTGCTGTTTGGGCATGCTGTAGGGCTCAGATCGGTGGGAGCGCCATTTGGCTTTTGGAGCGTGGAATTTGCTTGGTAATAGTTTTGTTTGGAGTATCACTGTTGTTTCCGTTTATAATGTGGGGCATATGTGAGCTGGGCAGAGTACATCAGGGGCATAGTCAGGTGGTATAATAATAAGGTAAAAAATATAATAAAATGATCCATAGACAAGTGTTACGCTGTGACACAATTCTTTCTGCACAGGCCGGTGTCGCACTGATAACTGGCGTCCTTCCTTATCCCGCTTTTGGTCCACACTCCGCACCTTTGCAGTTTGGGGAATTTTGCCGGGAAAGTGTTGTCCTGGTATAATACGGGCACCCTCGCTTCCAGCAGATATGTTTGGGCCCTCCCCTTCCTGCTTCCCTAATTTTAGTGCCTTGATACATCGCCTTTTGAAACAGAAGAATTGTTCCCCTCGGGCCGGCACAACTGGATATTTTTCTTTCCTGAATTATTGGAGCCTTAACTTATTTTATTTTTTCATAGACGTAGTGGTATGAGGGCTTTTTTTTGCGGGACGAGCTGTAGCTTTTATTGGTACCATTTTGGGGTACATGCAACTTTTTGATCACTTGTTATCCTTTTTTTGGGAGGCAAGGTGACAAAAAAACAGCATATCTGCCATAGCTTGTTTTTTTTATATACAGCGTTCACCGTACGTTATAAACTACATGTTACCTTTATTCTGCGGGTCAGTACGATTCCGGCGATACCAAATTTATAGAACTTTTTTATAACTTTTTGCACAATAAAATTACTTTTGGAAAGAGAATGTATTTTTTCTGTCGCCATGTTGTGAGAGCCATAACTTTTACATTTTTTCGCCGATGGAGCTGTGTGAGGGTTTGTTTTTTGCGAGACGAGGTATAGATTTTATAGGTACCGTTTTTGGATACATGCGACTTTTTGATCACTTTTTATTTAAATTTTTGGAAGACGGTGACCAAAAAAACAGTAATTATGGCAGTGTTTTTGAGTTTGTTTTTTTACAGCGTTCACTGCGCTGGATAAATAACATAATATTTTTATAGTTCAGGTCGTTACGGTCGCAGCGATACCAAATATGTATGGCTTTATTATTTTTTTCAATAATAAATGACTTGATAAGGGAAAAAGGGCGCTTGTGTTTTGTGTTATTACTTGAAACTTTTATTGTATGTTTTACAACTTTTATTTTTCCTTTTTTTACACTTTTTTTTTTTTACACTTTTTTTTAGTCCCACTAGGGGACTTGAATGTCCAAATGTTTGTTTGATGTTCTAATACATTGCACTACCTATGTAGTGCAATGTATTGGAACTGTCAGTTGTTCACTGACAGCAAGCCGATCAGGCTCCACCTCTGGGCGGGGCCTAATCAGCTTACGTAATGGCAGACAGGAGTCCATTGTTACAAGGCTGCCGATTTGCTACAAACCTCTAGGATGCAGCGATCACAATGGATCGCTGCATCGAAGGGGTTAATGCCAGGAATCGGAGCTAGCTCCGGTTCCTGGCGATAGATCGGGGTGTCCGCTGTAACATACAGCGGACACCCACTGCTGATGACGCCGGCTCAGCTTCTGAGCCGGAAGCTGAGCCGGCGCCATCTTGCCGATGGTACCGGAAGCCTCCTGGGCCCCGCCGACGACGGGGCATAGGAGGATTCCGTTACAGGCTGATCGGGAGGTAAGCATTAGACCTCCGATCGCCTTTGCAGCCACCGGTGGCTATAAACTCCTCACATGCTGCGATCTCTATTGAACGCAGCATGTGAGGGGTTAATCGGCCGGATCGGATGCTAGTTCCGGTCCTGGCCGATACCTCAGGGTGACAGCTGTATGTTACAGCTGTCACCCGGCGGTGATGTCGCTGGCTCAGCTCCTGAGCCAGCTTCATCTCCCTGACGTACAGTTACGTGAAAAGGCGGTAAGCCACCGGCTTTAATCACGTAAATGTACGTGATTGGGCGGGAAGGGGTTAAAGTAATGTAAAAAAGTAAAGATAAATGGTATTGTCCAAACTATTAATAAGAATGTTATTCTACCCGGCAAATGATTGCCATAGGAAAAAAAAAAGAATTCACAATGACAGAATTGCTGCTTTTTGGTCACCTCACTTTCCCAAAAATGGAATAAGAATTGATCAAAAAGTCATATGGCACCAATAAAAACTGCATCTCTCTCCTGCAAAAAATAAGCCCTCACGTTAATCCTTCTACAGAAAAATTTAAAAGTTAAGGGTTTCAGAATATGGTGACACAAAATACTTTTCTTTTTAACAAATAGTTTTTTTGTTTAAAAGAAGTACATTATAAAAAAAATATATAATTTTTTTTTGCCGTAATCGCATTGACCCACAGAATTAACTAATTTTTACCACATGGTGAATGCCGTAGTAACAAAACCCATTGAACAATGGCACAATCACAGCTTTATCCAATGTCCACCCCACAAATATATATTTTTTACAGTTTCCTAGTACATTATGTGGTACTTTAAGGGTATGTTCAAATGGCATATGTTTGAGGCAGAAAAATACGAGGCGGATTTCAAGAGAAGACAGCCTCTGAATCCAAGACCAGGCAAGCGTATTTTGAATCGTACTGTGGAACGTAATTTGAGGCGTTTTTTCAACGCGTTTTTTCTAGTGGGAATGGAAAATCCGTTTCCAAAATGCCTCAAGAAGTGACATGCCACTTTTTTTACGATGCGTATTTTGACGCGGCATATTTGAATTCTGGGCGTAACAATACGCCTTGTCTGAACTACACAGTGTATTTCATATTGAATTCAATGGGAGCAGTTTCTAAGCATATTGCAAATGTATTTCAAGGCATATTATGAGGCATTTTATGCTGTGTAAACACTAAATCGTGCCATTAAAAACTCAAACTCGTCCCCCAAACATAAGCCTTCATACGGCTAAGTCGATGGAAAAATTTAAAAGTTATGGCTTTGGAAAGTGGGGAGGAAAAAAACGAAAATAAAAAAACTAAATATAGCTGAGGCGCCAAGGGATATTAAATGTTTCTGGTTGTTTCAGGCCAAAACAATAAAGTCTTTAAGGGGTTAATGTTCTAGAGGCTGAACAAATATATTATCTATTGAAGGGGCACAGTGAGGCATAGATAACCCCCATAGTGTAACCTATGATTATTTCCCTAATGTTTAATTTGAAATAATTTTGTGTGTGTTATAAAATCTGTGCTGTATACTTTTCTATCTGACATGCATTACATCCACAACATTCACATTAAAAAAAAAAAAAACTATTTTACTAAACAAGTTGTCATTTACCTGTTATCCCCAAATTCGAAATATGCGATTTTGTATATCATTCTGAGCGCTATGTTAAGGGGTGACAGCACCATCCTGCTATTGGCACTATGTGTAGGGGCAAATAGTTCCATAAAAATTAACAGAATTCTGGTATATTGACCATGCTATTACCTAGTTAATGTACTTGGGGTGGGCATGAAAGAGTTCAATGGGTTTGTATGGGATTAAAAAAATATATAATATATATTTTCCATGGGCCTAAAAAAAGGTTAATATCTAGGAGCTACATTAAGGGCATGTTCACACAGGGCTGATACGCTGTGTAAACGTACACAGTGTATCCGCTCTGGTCACCGCAGGGAATTCCGGACGAAAAACCGCAACAAATTGGGGTGCAATTTTTCGGCCGAAATGTCTGCTGCGGAAAACTGCATGTAAAAAAAAAAAGATACTTACCCGTAGCCATGGTGCCGTGTCCCTCTGCCGTCCTGCAGGTCGGGCCCCTGGGATGACGGTTCATCCCGTGTGACCTCTGCAGCGATCACATGGGATGAAATGTCATCCCAGGAGGCCGGCCTGGTACGAAGAAGCACAGAATTCAGGGTAAGGCTGAACTGCGATTTTTGCAGCAGAATTGCAGCTTTTCCCGCTGCATTTACCGCTTATCATTTACTCAGCATGTGAATGAGATTTGTTCAAATCTCATCCACTCTGCTACTACTGTATTATGGTGTGGATTTTCCGCAACAAGATCCGTTGCGGAAAATCTGCAGTATTTACTCTATGTGCGGACCCGGCCTAAAGATATGATATAACTTGGAGAAATAATTATTTAAGTAAAAAGCAGAGCATCATCAAGTAATTCTCTATTTTATAATATTTGAATAGTTTTTGATTCAAAATTGTGTTTTGTAAAAAAATAATTTTAAAGAATGCAAATACAATTTAATCACATTGAGCTACTCACTCAGTCTGTCATCTGCTAGTTAATTGGTCCATACTCTCACACAGATGCCTTCATATTAGCCTAGAAATACATCGGCTTTGGCAGGTAAAAGCTTTTACATTCATTTATTGTTTCACCATACTTGACCTTAACTAACCATAAATCAGGTGTTAAATGGTTCTTATGATATAAACTAAAATACTGCTTATGGATAAAGGTGTACAAAAAGAGTTATTAATAAAAATAAAAAATAAGTTTAAAAAAGAAATGTAGACTTCAAGTATAGCACTTTTCAGTCAATTCTAAAATTACCTACTCGGGCAGGAATGAAAGACTAATTCTCTCATGCCGGGTCAAAGATGAAGAATAATAGCTACATTGTGTCTTTGTTACAATTGTAGCCATATTTTTTTTTAGAACTGCTCTTTTTTTGTGCTGTCAGGAGATGGGTTTTAATAGTTTAGGGCTGAGTTCACACGGGCCGGATACATTGTGTAATAGCACACAGTGTATCCACCCTGTCTGCCACAGGGATTTACGGGCAAAAAAGTGCACTAAATTGTGGTTCAGTTTATCGCCCGGAATGTCCGCTGCGAAAAACTGCAGCACTAAAGCCAGCCTGACGTCTCATCCCAGGATACAGCTGCAGCCTTTGATTGGCATCATCCCAGGAGGCCGGCCCTCTGACATCAACCAGGCCGTCCTGCTGGGATGACGCTTCATCCCATGTGACCACCGCTGCAGCCTGTGATTGGCTGCAGTGACGGTCCATGGGATGAAGCGTCATCCCAGGAGGATGAAACACAAACTCCTAGGTAAGTTTATTTTTTTTTTGCTTTCCGCTTCAAAAAACTGAACAACTGCTATTTGATGCAGGATTTACATTCCCACTGAATTCAATGGGGAAATCCTGAAACTTATAAGCAGCGTTTACGTAAAGACAATTGAAATGCTGCAGAATGAATTTCCGCACAGCAGGGTCAATTTATGACGCAGCATGTGGATGACGAATTCCGTTGTGGAAAATCTGCAGTATTTACGCAACGTGTGAACTGGCCCTAGTACAGTTAAGAAAGTAAGAAACTTAAAGTTATCTATTTTAGTAATTTGGTAATTAAAGAAAATGTACATATTCACAACCAGTTTCTGTTATTGTTGCAATGCATCTAAAACAAAAAATGAAGCAACTTTGCAAACAGTCTTGATTATGTCGCATGACTGGCAATGTGACTGGTCACACTCTGTAGGAGACCCTGCAAGAATCCTGAAAAGATTCTACTCTTGGGCTGCAAAACAACTGACAGTGTCCCGTTTTCTGTACAAGTACTAGTGAGCCATGCTTTGGTGCATGTGTCTTCTGCCATGAAAGCTGCAGGAATAAAGGAGTTCCTGGGAGAGGAGACCACGAGGCCCAAGATAGCGTCAGCATGTTTACCGCAGCAGCTCGTGCTGCAAGTGCTTCTAAAAGGTCTCTGGAGGTAGCAAACCGGCAGCATAAATTTGACAGATTTTAGCCAGCTGACACTCCTGTTCACCCTGATGGGATCCCAGCTACTTTGGAGCCTAATGAGGAGAGTGATACTGAGGATCTGGGAGTCCTGCTGATATCAGGGAATGACACAGCTCTAAAACAGGCCTTCACAGATACATGCTGGTTTCCAGTGTAGCTGCCAGCGATGATGCACCACCAGGTCAGTCTGAACCTACATTAAAAAAAAAAAAATATATATATATATATATATATATACATACATACACATATCTATATATACATACACACATATATATATATATATATATGTATATATACATATAAACTGGTCAAACGCTATATCACAGATATTACATCTCTGACGTTGCAAGTTGGGACTCTTAAAGAGAACTTTGCATTCTTCAGGCATAGTATACAAAAATGCACAACAGCAGCAGAGGCCGGATTAGCGATCTGGAAGATCGGGTCATCCCTGCAAGGAGAGATATCCATGAACATGATGTCCTAGAAGAATAAAGTTGTCCTTTAGGCTGATGATATGCTCCATTTTTTGGCAGATGCAGATGAGATGAATTGTCTATAGGGAAATTTGGGCAATATTCAGGTTTTCCATTAATTGGAGTAAATCAGAATTAATGACGCTGAGGGGCAATCCCTGAGGTAGATGGTGTGAAGATTCCATTGAATTGCAAGTCTGTTCTTAAATATTTGGGGATACATGTTTCTCAGAAATGTTTAGACTTTGAACGCCTGAATTTAGACCCACTCATGCAAATATTTAAGGTAAAACTGGATGCCTGGTGTAAACTGCCGATGTCGGTGGTGAGTCATACTAACATCATAAAAATGATATGGTTGCCTCAACTATTGTATATTTTACGTAACTCCAGTCTCTAGATAATGCAACAGTACTTTTATAAAGTCAACTCCATGTTAAGAGACCTAATCTGGTGTTGGAAAATTGCTGGGATTAAAATGGAAACTCTGCAAAGGAGCGAGGATGATGGCAGCCTGGCGGTTCCTGGTGCAGGCATCTATTATATTCAACCCCTCAGGGGCTGAGAAATGCAAAACTTTGACCCTAATAAGGCTATTATTGGACATTTCTTATCCACAGTTTTTTTTTTTTCATCTCTAGAGGCCCACAAATTTAAAACACTCTAAACAGATTTTTTTTTTTTTTTATGTGATCCATAAAGTATGGTGGAAGGTGTGGAACATGATAGACATTTCAGACTGTACTCAATGTACTCCTAGTTGGAATACTTCACAGTTTCATGAACTGGCCAGTCTTGAGGGTTTTAATAGATGGAAATTCATGGGTGTTCGCTGTATGCTTCATATTCTTGCTGATAGGGAACTTAAACAATTATTTTATTTGCAAACAGTATATGGACTACTCTATGGTCAATTTTATAAAAAATTTTAGGAGTTTACTGATTGTATGTAACCCTATAGGTTATATGGTTGGCAATGTGGAAGGCTCAACTGGCCTCATTTACAAAGTATATCTGTACATTCTCACTATGATACAGGAGAAGTCACTGCTAACTCTAAAGGTAAAATGGGAAGGGGCTCTAGGTTCGATTGAGAATGAACAATTGCAAGATTATATTATTTCGACAATTAACCCGTTAAATGCGGCGCTCGATTGCGATCGCCTCATTTAGGGTGTTTGTAGCACATCAGCAGCCCCCATGCAATCGTGGGGGTTGCTGATGCTTGTGATGGCATCCGGAGGTCAGATAACGGCCTCCGGGTCTGCCATGTATGCAAGCCTATGAGGACCAGCCTCTGGCTGGTCCTCGTAGACTAAATGTCAGAGTGACTGTGATGTCACACTGACAGATGGAATATGTTACACTACCTAGGTAGTGTAATGTATTCTAGCAGTGATCAGAGCTGCAGGTCAAAAAAGAAAGTGTAAAAAGTACAAACATTTTAAAATAAAAGTTAATTAAAATGTTTATAATAAGTCTCTTATTATAGGAAAAAAATTAAAACGTTAAACAGTACACTTATTTGGTAACACCGCGTTCGTAACGACCCAATCTATAAAACTATAATGTTATTTTTCCCGCACGGTGAATGGCACAAAAAAACAACAACTAAAAACAATGTCAGAATCACTATTTTTTGGGCACCACCCCTCCAAAAATATAGAATAAAAAGTGATCAAAAAGTCGCATGTACCACAAAATAGTACCAATAAAATCTACAACACGTCCCGCAAAAATCAAGCCCTTACTCCGCTTTTTTGACTGAAAAATAAAAAGTTATGGCTCTCAAAGTATGGTGACACAAAAAATAAATTATTTTATAAATAAGTGATTTTATTGTGCAAACGCTGCAAAACATAAAAAACGATATACATATGGTATCGCCGTGATCATGCTGACCTGCAGAATAAAGTTAAACCATAATTTGTAGCACATAATGAACGGCGTAAGAAATAAAGAATTTAAAAATCCAAAATCACTGTTTTTTGGTCACCTTAGCTCTAAATAAAATGTAATAAAAAGTGATCAAAAAGTTGCATGTACCAAAAAATGGTACCAAAGAAAACTACAGCTCGTCCCGCCATAAATAAGCCCTCACACAACTCAATCGACCAAAAAATAAAAAATGCATGGCTCTCAGAATGTGTTGATACAAAACAATTCTTTTTTTTTAACAAATAGTTTTTTCTTTGTAAAAGTAGTCAAATATAAAAAAAACTATATACATTTGGTATCACCGTAATCGTATTGACCACAAAATAAGGTTGAGTTGTCGTTTTTACCGCACGGTAAAAGCGGTAAAAACGAAACAAAAAAAAACAATGGAGGAATCACAGTTTTTTCCAATTTCATCCCGCAAACAATTTCATTTTCAGTTTCTCTGTACACCCCTCACACCGCTCTATTGATGGAAAAATAAAAAAAGTTATGGCATTTGGAAGGTGGGGGGTAAAAAACTAAAATGGAAAAGCAAAAAAGGATCAGTCCTGCAAAGGTTAATACATTTCTATTAAAAAAAATCAATTATTACCACCTGTGGGGTATTGTCATACTTGGGAGAGATTGCGTTACACATTTAGGGTGACTTTTTCTCCTTTATCCCTTGTGAAAATAAAAAAAGTTCAATATTTTAGTGTCCAAAAATGTTGATATTCATTTTTACTGCCTAATTCTACAAAATTCTGCAAATAAAACCTGTGTGGTCTAAATGCTCACTATACCCCTAGAAAAATTCCTTGAGGGGTGTAGTTTCTCAAATGGGGTCACTTTTGGGGGTTTCCACTGTTTTGGTCCCTCAAGTGCGTTGCAAACACGACATGGCACTAAAAACCAATCCAGCAAAATCTGGGCTCCAAAATCCAAATGGCGTCCTTTCCTTCTGAGCCCTGCTGTGGGTCCAAACAGCAGTTTATTACCACTTATCGGGTATTTCCGTAATCAAGAGAAGATGCTTTACAAATGTTGGGGTGCATTTTCTTCTTTTTTCCTTGTAAATATTACAAATTTCTATGTTTTTTCTGAAAAAAAATTAGATTTTAATTTTCCCAGACTAACTCCAATAAATAGAGCAAAATACATGTGGGGTCAAAATGCTAACTATACCCCTAGATAAATTACTTGGGGGTGTAGTTTCCCAAATTTTGGGGCGTTTCCACTGTTTTGGCACCACAAGACCTCTTCAAACCTGACATGGTGCCTAAAATATAATCTAAAAATTAGCAGCCCCCAAAATCCTGTAGGTGCTCTATTGCTTCTGAGGCCGGTGTTTCAGTCCATTAGGGCACTAAGGCCACATGTGGGATATTTCTAAAAACTGCAGAACCTGGGCAATAAATATTGATTGCACTTCTCTGGTAAAACCTTCTGTGTTACAGAAAATTTTATTACAAATGAATTTCGTACAAAAATAAATAAATAAATTTGGAAATGTCCCCTGTGAAACGCCTAAAGGGTTAAGAAATTTTCCGTATGCTGTTTTGAATACTTTGAGGGGTGCAGATTTTAAAATGGGGTCATTTATTGGGGGATTCTAATATATAAGGCCCTCAAAACCACTTCAGTACTAAACTGGTACCTGTAAAAATAGCCTTTTTAAATTTTCTTGAAAATGTTAGAAATTGCTGCTAAAGTTCTAGGCCTTGTAACGTTCTAGAAAAATATAAGGATGTTCAAAAAACAATGCAAACATAATGTAGACATATGGGAAATGGTAACTAGTGACTATTTTGTGTGGTATTACTATCTGTTTTACAAGCAGATACATTTAAATTTCGAAAAATTCTATTTTTTGTACATTTTCTCTACATTTTTGTGTTTTTCACTAATAAATATTGAATTTATCGACCACATTTTTCCCACTATCATAAAGTACAATATTTCACGAGAAAACAATCTCAGAATTGCTTGGATAGGTAAAAGCATTCCCAAGTTATTACCACATAAAATGACACGTCAGATTTGAAAAAATTGGCTGTGCCACAAGGCCAAAACAGGCTGCGTCCTGAAGGGGTTAAACCTCTTGCCTTGGTTTCCGTTCACATATAATTCTGATGATGTTCCCTTGGTAATTAGGAGTCAGATATACTATTATTGTTTGTGCACTTTGACACTGGTATTTTCTCTCTTGTCTTTTTATAGCTGGACACAGCTGAATACAAGCTAAACACTCACAGCCTGAAATAACAGAGTTTTGGACACATATGCCATTTTTTTCCCTGTCTTATCTTTTTGTTTGTTTTAAATACTATATATAATTTTGTATTACATTTTATGTTTTCGGGACATGTGGATCGCAATCCAATAAATGGATCTAGTTTATCCCATCTGTTTGTGCTATTAGTCTCATATATTTGGTAATATGATTGAATCCCCACCATGACATAATTGTCAGTGAGTGTACTGCATGTAGTAATAATAGAAAGTACCAATTCATCTATTTAGAACCTTGGATCCCGGAGAAGTCACCACCATATACTTCTTTGTGGGTTATATAGTCTCACATAAGTAGTTTGGGGACCTTGGTGGTTATATAGTCCGGCATAAGTAGTGTGGGGGCCATGTGCCAAACATGAAAGTTTGGGGTACCCCAAGGTAACCGGGATTGGATCTTGGACGACATACACACACACACACACACACACACACACTTGTTTATTCAATGTGCAGTTCTTTAACTGGTTGCCGACACAGGACGAGTATGCTCGTCCTGTGCAGCGAGCACTTCACGCATTAGGACGAGCATACTCGTCCTGTGTGACAGCCGTCCCTGCGCGCGTCTGTGCGCGCGATCGAGAGCGGGGCAACGGCTGTAATACACAGCCACGGCCCCGCTCTGACAGCGGAGAGGAGAGAAACATCTTCTCTCCGCTGTTAACCCTTTGAACGCCGCGATGACAGCTGATCGCGGCGTTCAAAGAGAGGGGACTGCACATAGAAAATAACTGTGACGCGATCAAAGCCCACAACTCGTATGGCCAGACAGCCCAGGGTCCAGTGAAGGACCCCAGGGCTGTCTGAACATATTTCCTGCTGTTAGGGCATACTGAGGTATGCCCTAACAACTGCCTGTGTACGATCAGTAACAGGCTAATGTACTGGCATATAGATCTATGCCAGTACATTACAGTTACAAAATCAAAATCAAAATGATAAATCCCTTTATGGGATTAACAAAAAAAGTTAAATGAATGTAAAAAAAAATAATGGTAAATAAATAAATAAAAAGTAAATAAAATACACAGAAATACACATTTTTTATAATAAATAAACTTTTTAAAATATAAGTCCCAAAACATGAAATAATATAGACATATTTGGTATCGCCACGACCGTAACAACCTGTACAACAAATGTATACCATTATTTATGATGATCGGTGTATGGTGTAAAAAAAATAATATTAAAACTGCTGCGCAACTGCTTTTTTTCTGCATTTTAATCTAATTAAAAATGTATAGAAATTAAACGATAATGTATTTGTACCAAAAAATGGTACGTACATAAAGTACAACTCGTCCCGCAAAAAACAAAGTCTCATACAACTACGTCGTACAAAAAATAAAAGCGTTATGAGCGTCGGGATGCAAAGAGGGAAATGTAAAAAAAATTGCTCTGTCCCCAAGGCTAAAATTGGCCGTGTCCTTAAGGGGTTAATCATCTGCTGTGAAGAGTGGGCTCAGTGATTCTAAGATCGAAAGATCACTGAATTGAATTACTATAAAGTCTCCTTATGTTATGCATATGCTAACTGCTTTGACATATATGCACATCTGAAGGGTTCTTATTGTCTGGCGACTCCCTTAAGAAATATGGTGTGGTGCATAGGTACTGCATGTCTATATGTCCCCTCGCGAGTACAATGAGATTGGGTTAAGTCTGTCAGTGGTAACAGCTATATTAAGATGGTGGAAATGATGATTTATATATGTAGTGCGTGTGGGCACCTTTTCTCACTCTCACGCGAAGGCGCAGAGTCAACACTTTACATGTAGTTGCACAGCAGCCACTAGTTTATGATCATGTGATATATTTTGCCTAGTAGACCAGGTTAGATTAGGGTATGCGCAGTCTAACGGCGTGAATGCCAATATGTATACTTAAGGAGAAATATTGTATCCAACTTCACTTTTAGATTGGTTAGTACTAGCAATTTTTTAATTAGTTTGAGGAGAAACTTATGATATAAATTATTGTTGTACACACTATTTTATGACTTTATGTGTGCCACTTTTTTTTAACCCCTTCCCGACATTTGTCGCAAGTATACGTCATGAAAAGCCAGTGCTTCCTACAAAATGTAGTGTATTTACGACAAATGGATGGCCCGGCTCAGAAGTTGAGTCGTGCCATCAACACCGGATATCAGCTGTATCTTACAGCTGACAACCTGCTCTAATGGCGGGGACCGGAGTTAGCTTGAATCCCCGCCATTAACCCATTAAATGCAGGGGCCAAAAGTGATTGATGCATTTAAGGTGTTTGCAGCTCATCGGCACCCCAGCAATGAAATCGCCGGGGTGTCAGAGGCAACCGGAGGCCTAATTGTGGCCTCCCAATCTGCCTAGTGTGGAAAACTTCCAGCCCATGCCCGGAGGCGGGGCCTAAAAGGCTTCCGTGGCCGTCGGCAAGATGGCGCCAGCTCAGGAGATGAGCCGGCGACATCAGCGGTGGATGTCATCTGTATATTACAGCTGACATCCACCTGTAATGGCAGGAACTGGTGCTAGCTCCTATCTCTGTCATTAACCCCTTAGATGCAGCGATGGAAAGCGATCGCTGCATCTTTGCGGTTGTCAGTAGATCGGCACCTCTGCCCTGCAATCGCATGAATGGCGACTGCTACTATGGCAAAAGGAGAACTAACAATGGCCTCTTGCTCTGCCATTACGGAAGCCGATTAGGCCCCGCCCGGAGGCGAAGCCTAATCGGCCTTTGCTGTCAGTGAATGATTGACAGATCTAAAACATTGCACTACATAGGTAGTGCAATGTATTAGAAAAAAAATCGGACAGTTGGACTACATTTTTTTTTAAAAAAAAGTTGTACAAAATATAATAAAAGTTTCAAGTAATACAATAAAACACAGTCGCCCTTTATCGCTTTATCAAGTCCTTTATTATTGAAAAAAATAATAAACCATACATATTTGGTATCGGCGCGACCGTAACGGTCTAAATCATAAAAATGTTATGTTATTTATTCCGGCGTGAAAAAAACCTGAAAGAAGAACAATGCTGGAATTTCAGTTTTTTGGTCACTTTGCCCTACAAAAATTGGAATAAAAATGATCAAAAAGTCGCATGTATCCAAAAATAGTACCTATAAAAACTATAGCTCGTTTCGCAAAAAACAAGCCCTCGTACCGCTCTGTTGGCAAAAACATTTCCAAGTTATGGTTCTCACAACATGGCGACAGAAAAAATACATTCTTTTTACAAAAGTAATTTTATTGTGCAAAAAGTTGTAAAACATAAAAAAGTACTATGAATTAGCTATCACCAGGATCGTTTTGACCTGCAGAATAAAGTTTATAATGCATGGTGAACACTGTATAAAAAAAACTAAAAAACTATGCCAGAATTGCTGTCTTTTGGTTACCTTGCCTCACAAAAAATAGGATAAAAAGTGATCAAAAAGTCGCTTGTACCCCAAGCGGCTCATACTGCAAAAAACAGAGGGGATTTATCAAGGCCCTAAATTTAAGGAACCAGGAAGGGGAGTGCCCAAACATATCTGCTGGAAGAGAGGATGCCTGTGTTACACCAGGACAACACTTCGCACCTTTGCAGCTTGGGGGATTTTGCTGGGGAGTATGGACCAAAAGGGGGATAAAAAAAGGACCATTTATCAGTGCGACACTGACCTGTGCATGAAGGATTGCTTCACAGCGTAACAAATATCTTTGGATTATTTTATTATTTTTTTTTACCAACCCGATTATTATACCACCTGACTATGCCCCTGATGTACTCTGCCCAGCCTGCATGTGCCCCCAAATTATAAACTAAAATACCAGTAAAACTCCAAACAAAACTACTACAAAGCAAAATCTACGCTTTTAAAGCTAAATGGTGCTCCCTCCCTTTTGAGCCCTACAGTGTGCCCAAATAGCAGTTTACTTCCACATATTTGGCATCACCATATCCGAGAGAACCATTTTAAAAAATTTTGTGGTGTGTGTCTCCAGTGGCACAAGCTGGGCACAACACATTTGCTACTGAAATGGCATATCTGGGGAAAAATTGAAATTTTTACTTTGCACACTCCGCAGCACAATAATTTATGGAAAAGACCTTTGCGGTGAAAATGCTCACTACACCCCTTAACAAATGCCATGAGGGGTGTAGTTTCCAAAATGGGGTCACTTCTCAGGGGTTTCTTTTATTATTTCACATTAGAGCTCTACAATTGTGAACCAATACTTTGTAAGTCGCTAAATTAGGTCTCAATTTCACATGGTACTCTTTCACTCCTGAGCCCTGTCGAATATCCAGGCAAAAGATTAGTGCCCCATGTAGGGTGATTCTAAAACCGGGAAACACAGCATAATAATTAGAAAGCTGTCTTGTTATGGTGGCACAAGCTGGGCACCACATATTGGCATATCTATGGAAAAAAAATCCCATTTTCACTCTGCACACTAATTTCTGCAAAACACTTGCGGGGTTAACATGCACACTACACCCTTAGGGGAATACCTTGATGGGTGTAGTTTCCAAAATGGGGTAACTTCTGGGGGATTTCCACTGTTTTGGTCCCACAGGGGCTTTGTAAATGCGACATAGTGCCCAGAAACCAATCCAGCAAAATCTGCACTCAAAGTGAAATGGCGCTCCTTCCGTTCTGAGCCCTGCACTGTGCCCAAACAGCAGTTTATGACCACATATGGGGAATTGTCGTGCTCAGGAGAAATTGTTTTACAAATGTTGGGGTTCTTTTTTTCCTTATTTTTTGTGAAAATGAAAAATTTTGAGCTAAAGCTACATCTTATTGGAAAATAATGTCTTTTTTATTTTCACTACCGAATTCTAATAAAATCTATGAAACACCTGTGGGGTAAAAATGCTTACTACACCCCTAGATGAATTCCTCAAGGGGTGTAGTTTTCTAAATGGGGACACTTTTTGGGCGTTTTCACTGTTTTGGTCCCTCAGGGGCTTTGCAAATGCGACATGGTCTCCGCAAACCATTCCTGCTAAATTTGAGCTCCATAAGCCAAATGGCACTCTTTCCCTTCTAAGCCCTGCTGTGTGTCCAAACAGCTGTTTATGACCACATGTGGGGTATTGTTTTACTCGGGAGAAATTGCTTTACAAATGTTGTGCTGCTTTTTCTCCTTAAGTCCTTGTTGAAATGAGAAAAAAATAGCTAAACCCTACATTTTCTTTGAAATCATTTAGATTTTCATTTTCACGGCCTATTCCAATAATTTCTTCAATAAACCTGTGAGGTCAAAATGCTAACTACATCCCTAGATAATTTCTCTGAGGGGTGTAGTTTCCCAAACGGGGGTCACTTTTCACTGTTTTGGCCCAGCAAGAGCCCTTCGAACCGGACATGGTGTCTTAAATATATTCTGATAAAAAGGAGGCCAAAAATTCACAAGGTACTCCTTTGAGTCCTGTGCTTCAGTCCATAAGCGCACTAGTGCCACATGTGGGATATTTCTAAAAATGGCAGAATCTGGGCAATAAATATAGAGTTGCGTTTATCTGGTAAAACTTTCTGTGTTACAAAAAGAATGGATTAACAATTTGTACATTTCACCTCTACTTTGCCTTAATTCCTGTGAAACGTCTAAAGTGTTAAGAAACTTTCTAAATGCTGTTTTAAATACTTTGAGGGGTGAAGTTTTTAAAATGGGGTGAGTTCTTGGGGGTTTCTAATATATAAGGCCCTAATAGCCACTTCACAACTTAACTGGTCCCTGGAAAAAATAGCCTTTTGAAATTTTCTTGAAAATGTGAGAAATTGCTGCTAAAGTTCTACAAGTTCTACAAGTTCTACAAGTAGATATCTTACAAGTAGATGCATTAAAATTTTGAAAAATGCAAATTTTTGCAATGTTTCACGAAATTTTGGTGTTTTTCACAATTCAATACTAAATACACCGAGCAAATTTTAACAGTATCATAAAGTCCAATGTGTCATGAGAAAACAATCTCAGAATCGCTTGGATAGGTAAAAGTATTCCAAAGTTATTACCACATAAAGTGAAACATCTCAGATTTGAAAAATGAGACTCTGTCAGGAGGGTTAAAAGTGGCCAAAGTGGGAAGGGGTTGATATGACTTGTTGTTGACCTTTTTGCACTTTATTTATTCTTGTAATGGTATAGAATATACTTGTTTGTAATATTTTTACACTTTAATCTATAATTATATAATGATTGTAACACTTGTAAATTGAGCTCAGCTTGAAAATGCCTTTATTGAGAAGGTGAAATGTTGCTGTGAATATTTGGTGAATATATCCACTTTATTTTGAAGTGCTGCTTCCTTGCTGCTTGATTAATATGATCCATAAGGAATGGTCTTGCACCCACCGCATGGTTCTTTTGCAACAGTGCTGCTCCATTTAAATTTTTTTCTACAGGTATAAATAAATACTTGTTGCACCATGTTTGCTTGGCTGGGTGGGTGTTCAGAGAGGGATTAGTATGTCTCTTATCTGTCGGTTTAAAAAGAAAATGTTCAATAAAAACGACCTGATTTAAAAATAATATCTACCATTTTATGACTAAAGTTCATATGCAGACCTATGTATATCCATGGTAACTGAATGTAGGTTAGCACAAAGATAGAAGCAAGTATTATTGCAGGATCAGACTACATGGTTTCTCTATAGTCTGTAACCATTGAAGCACATAAGTCTGCATAGAAACTATAGACAAACAACAGTAGGAGAGTTTAATTAACCCCTTCACGCTACAGTCAGTTTTGGCCTTTGACAGTGATCTTTTTAATTTTTCATCCCTGCCTTCCGTAATTTGTAATTCTCTTCCATTGATTCCTCCTCCATTAAATTCCTATTTCTTATATTTTCTAATGGCACCATTTTAAGGTACATATAACTCCATGATTACGTTTTATCAAATCTTCTTGTGGGTTTAGTGGAAAAAAACAGCAAGTTCGTGTTTTAACGTTATGCCACTTACCCTGTGGCTCAAATAACATGTTCGTTTTATTTTATGATTCTGTACGATTACAACTATACCAAATATGTAAATTTTTTTATATATTTTATTACTTTTACACATCAATAGCAGAGATCACATTCCAAGAGCCATAATTTTTTTATTTTTCTGTTGAAGTAGCAGTGTATGGGCTTACTTTTGGTGGGACAAGTCATATTTTTCAATAAAATCATTTTAGCGTACATATAACTTATTATTAACTTTTATTTATTTTTTTGGGTGGGGAATGAAAAGTTTTTTAGGTTTTATTTTACGTCGTTCACAGTGTTTAAATAACATATTATATATTACATGTTTATTTACTAATGTGGCAATTTTTTTTTATTTTTACTGTGTACACTTTTTTTTAAAGTTCATTTATTAATTAATTTTATTATTTTAAGTACCACTAGAGGACTTCCCAATGTGACCCTTTAATCGCTTTTATAATGCTTTGGCATACTCAGTATACCACAGCCTTATTGCCTGTCACTGTAAAAGAATGTAAAACATTTGGCACTGCCTTACAGGCATACAGCGATGGCAGGCCTGGAAGCCTTTATTAGGCCCGGCTGTCATGGCAACTCATCGACACCCCACAATAATTTTGCTGGGTGCCGATGAGGTTACAGATGGAGCCCCCTCTGTCTGTCTATCCACCTAGATGTTGTGGTTATGATCACAGCATCTTAAGGGGTAAGCAGCCGACAAATGATGAAATTCCAATCCCAGCCATTGCAGCGGGATGTGTACTGTATATTGCAACTGGTACCATACAGTTACATCTATTTCTGGTAAGGGTTTCAAACTATTAGAAAAGTTGTTTTCAGATGCATTGAACCAACAAAAAAAACATATATTTGAAGGTAGACATAGCATTTATTAATAGGTCTACTTTAATGAAAGAAATACCACTACAATACTCATTCCAAAAAATCAAATTATATTTTTTATTTCTCCTTATACAAAGTCCTTAAATGGGTTATCCGGGGACCAAAAATTGCATTGCAATAATATATTTATGTGAAACTAAGTAACTTATTAATAGAAGAAATATAGGAGGGTTCCTCCAGCTCACCTTTGCAGATATGCTGAGTCATTCAAGCACGGATCCCCATGTCGGCACACGTGTAAGCACAGGAAGAAACAAAGAATTGGATCCAGCGAAGAGTCTGTTAGGTTCTGTTAAAATGTAGGAATCTTCTTCCAAGTTTTATTAAGGCAAAGGATAAAACATGTGCAGTGAAAATGTGAATTCCCAGATATGCAATAGAGGGATAAACAGCAATTGGAGCGGAGCCTACGCGTTTCTGATGCTGACTGCGTCCTTAACAGCAGCCATGACTAAGGACGCAGTCAGCGTCAGAAACGCGTAGGCACCGCTCCAATTGCTGTTTATCCCTCTATTGCATATCTGGGAATTCACATTTTCACTGCACATGTTTTATCCTTTGCCTTAATACAACTTGCACATGTTTTGCCTTAATAAAACTTGGAAGAAGATTCCTACATTTTAACAGAACCTAACAGACTCTTCGCTGGATCCAATTCTTTGTTTCTTCCTAACTTACTAATATACAGGGTGGGCCATTTATATGGATACACCTAAATAAAATGGGAATGGTTGGTGATATTAACTTCCTGTTTGTGGCACATTAGTATATGGGAGGGGGGAAACTTTTCAAGCTGGGTGTTGACCATGGCGGCCATTTTGAAGTCGGACATTTTGTATCCAACTTTAGTTTTTTCAATGGGAAGAGGCTCATGTGACACATCAAACTTATCGAGAATTTCACAAGAAAAACATTGGTGTGCTTGGTTTTAACGTTACCTTATTCTTTCATGAGTTATTTACAAGTTTCTGACCACTTATAAAATTTGTTCAAAGTGCTGCCCATTGTGTTGGATTGTCAATGCAACCCTCTTCTCCCACTCTTCACACACTGATAGCAACACCGCAGAAGAAATGCTAGCACAGGCTTCCAGTATTCTTAGTTTCAGTTGCTGCACATCTTGTATCTTCACAGCATAGACAATTGCCTTCAGATGACCCCAAAGATAAAAGTCTAAGGGGGTCAGATCGGGAGACCTAGGGGGCCATTCAACTGCCCCACGACGACCAATCCGCTTTCCAGGAAACTATTCATCTAGGAATGCTCGGACCTGACACCCATAATGTGGTGATGCACCATCTTGCTGGAAAAGCTCAGGGAACGTGCCAGCTTCAGTGCATAAAGAGGGAAACACATCATCATGTAGCAATTTCAGATAACCCGTGGCCTTGAGGTTTCCATTGATGAAGAATGGCCCCACTATCTTTGTACCCCATATACCACACCATACCATCAATTTTTGTGTTCCAACAGTCTTGGAGGGATCTATCCAATGTGGGTTAGTGTCAGACAAATAGCGGTGGTTTTGTTTGTTAACTTCACCATTCACATAAAAGTTTGCCTCATCACTGAACAAAATGTTCTGTGTAAACTGAGGGTCCTGTTCCAATTTTTGTTTTGCCCATTCTGCAAATTCAGTGCGCCGATCTGGGTCATCCTCGTTGAGATGCTGCAGCAGCTGGAGTTTGTAAGGGTGCCATTTGTGAGTAGCTAATATCCGCCGAAGGGATGTTCGACTGATGCCACTCTCCAGTGACATGCGGCGAGTGCTACGCTGTGGGCTCTTGCTGAATGAAGCTAGGACAGCCACTGATGTTTCTTCATTAGTGACAGTTTTCATGCGTCCACATTTGGGCAAATCCAACACTGAACCAGTTTCACGAAACTTGGCAAGCAGTTTGCAAACTGTAGCACGGGAGATGGGTGGTCTCGTAGGGTGTCTTGCATTGAAATCTGCTGCAATGACCTGGGTACTGCGTTCACCAGACATCAACACAATTTCTATCCGCTCCTTACGTGTTAACCTCTGTGACATGTCAATGGCTGTAAACAAAGAGAAGCTTTTAAATAACTCATGAAAGAATAAAGTAATGTTAAAACCAAGCACACCATTGTTTTTCTTGTGAAATTCTCGATGAGTTTGATGTGTCACATGACCCTTTTCCCATTGAAAAAACTAAAGTTGGATACAAAATGGCCGACTTCAAAATGATCAACACCCAGCTTGAAAAGTTTCCCCCCTCCCATATACTAATGTGCCACAAACAGGAAGTTAACATCACCAACCATTCTCCATTTTATTTAGGTGTATCCATATAAATGGCCCACCCTGTTTTTTAATTTAAAGTTCTGTACTAAATGGTGCAGTTCAAATCTCGTGAATTGTTCCCGGAGGTGCTGGAGCTTTTCTAATAATGATGACGCTCCGAAACGGCCCCACATGACTGAGGACTTGCTTCATGTGCTGTTCGTGAACATGACCGCAAGGGGCTGTCACATTGCCTATTGCTTGAGTCCCGAGCAGAGCATCAGCTAGCGCTGTGCTCGGGAATCCAGCACTGCTCCTGAAGTCCATATTTGGTCAATTCAGGGGTTTCCTATCACTGGAGTCCCCGAGCAGAGCATCAGCTGATACTCTGCCTGTGGACTCCATTACTTCTGCAAACGTCACTGTCACTATCAATATATGGACAATGACGTCGGCAGCAGAACTGGAGTTCCCGAGCAGAGCATCAGCTGATGCTCTGCTTGGGAAATCCAGTGATAGGAAACCACTGAAGTCACTGACCATATATGGACAGTGACGTTGGGAGCAGCGCTGGAGTCCCCAAGCAAAGCATCAGCTGATGCTCTGCCTGGGGACTCCTGCACTTCTGCCCACATCACTGTCCATATATGGACAATGACCTTGGCAGCAGTACTGGAGTCCCCGAGCAGAGCATCAGCTGATGCTCTGCCTGGGGACTCCAGCACTTCTGCCAATGTCACTGTCCATATATGGTCAGTGATTTCAGGGTTTCATATCGCTGGAGTTCCCAATTAGAGCATCAGCTGATGCTCTGCTCGGGAACTCCAGTACTGCTGCCGATGTCATTGTCCATATATGGACAGTGACAGTGACGTTGGAAGAAGTGCTGTAGTCCCCAGGTAGAGCATCATCTGATGCTCTGCTCGGGAACTCCAGTAATAAGAAACCCCTGAATTTACCAAATACGGATGTCAGGAGCAGTGCTGGAGTCTAAACTGCACCATTTAGTACAGAATTTTAAATTAAAGTATATTAGTAAGTCACTTCGTTTTACATAACTATTCTATTGCGATGCAATTTTTGGTCCCCAGATAACCCCTTCAATCTTCTTTATTTCCCACGTATTCCCAAAACGATTAAACTTTTACCTAATTATGTTTCTACCCATTACATATAAATATAATACAAACACTAACCCTTCACCCCATACCTGTAACATGAAAGTCATGGTCTGGTGCCTGTAGTCCTATTTTTAAAAAAAAGTCAGTACATTTGCAGAAATCTATTCAGAGTGAGAAAAAAAGACCCAACCACCAGAGACAGAGAGCAAAAAAGGATAGAGGCACTAAGCTTTCTTATAGAAGAATCCTATTTATCAGGAGAGGCACCTCCTTTCCCCATCCTCATCCTCTTAAAGGGAATGTGTTGCCAGCAAAACATGTTTTTTTTTTTTTTAGTTAAACAATTAGTGTGTAGGTGATTAAACATTGTTCTAATTTTTTTTATTTTTTTCACGAGTCAGGAAATATTATAAATTGGATTCAATTTATAATATTTCCCAGCACTGGTCACTAGATGGAGCACTTCCCAAAATTGCAGCATTGTATGTAGTAAAGCAACCACATTGCTTTATGCTGCAAAATTGGGAAAAAATCCCTCGCTCTAGTGAGCTCTCAGAATCCCCCTTTCCTTTATCCTGGCTAGTGCCGGGAGAAACGAGGGGTTTGAACGGTCTAACCTCCTACACTGTGTGTCACCATTTTTTGAGCTAACACACAGTGTAGAAGGTTTACATACACTAGTAAAACACACTGAAACACGAACATACATAGAAATCACTTACCTGCTCCAGTCGCCGCCGCTCCCTCCGGTCCGTCCGCTCCGTCTGCTGCCGCTGCTCCATGTGCACAAGTCCGGAAGCCGCGACCGGAAGTAGTAATCTTACTGCCCGGCCGCGACTTCCGGTCCACAGGAAAATGGCACCGGACGGCGCGCATTTCAAATCGGACTGTGTGGTGACGGCGCATGCGCCGTTCCCACACACACGGCGTACACCAAAGTGGATGGAACGGGCCCCGTTCGCAGTCCCTTTGGGACTGGAGCTTCCTGTATTCCATGTCTGTATGTGTCGTTAATCGACACATACAGAAATGGAAAAAAAAATGGCAGCCCCCATAGGGAAGAAAAAGTGTAAAAATAGAAAAAAGTAACACACAAACAGACAAATAAATATAAACGTTTTTAATAAAACACTAACATAAAACTGATATAAAAAAAAAAATGTTGGTGACACTGTTCCTTTAAGATCCCTATTTTTCCTTTTAGCTCACGAGGATGATAATCAACATTTCAGACACAGGGTGAATTTTTTGCCATATAAAGACAGTACCTAACCATTACACGAACTAAGGGTGCAGGGATCTCACTTACCAATGTTTTTGATTGTTCCACATACCCATTGCGGATACCTCTATTCAAGAAATCTAGGCCATCCCACGCCGGCGCCGAAACTCATTGAACACCTCTATATTGAAGGGGCATTGAAGCCGGAAGTGGTCCATGCTTTCAAGCACATTGCCACACTCCTCCCGTAGACCACCCCTTTTATCAGAGTTCCTGTACTTTAGGTTTTCCCTCACATATAGCCTGACATGAAAGGAATGCCAGGCAATATTACAACATTTCTGTGGGGTCCTTACCAAAACTTGACTCTGTCTACAGTCAATTTCCTGTGCAGTCCTCCAAGGCCAGTGATTTCTGGAAGTGAGAATCTAGAACCCTTTTTGTCAAGGTCCCTCTTTGACAGTGCTGATTTCCCTTGCTCCCAAATCTCTTTTTCTTTCTTTTTCTTTTTTTACAGTTTTCAGTCTCATTGCAACATAGGGTGAGAGATAGTCGTGTGGTACTTACATATACTTTACTATGCTGTTAGAAAAAATAAACCTGTTCCCTTAAGGTCACTATGACAACTTGTCTAGCTTCTGGGCGGCTCCTCTTTTTCCTTAAACCTATCTCTCTGCTCTGTCCTTCTGCCAATCAGTGGTGAGGTTGTATTTATTCCTGTCTTTTCCCACCTGTCTTTGCTTGTGAATGTTCCTGTCTTCTGGTATCTTAATAAAGCTTCTGACACTCCCTGCACTTCTTACTTCTGGACCTTTTGGAAACTGAGCTCGGCTTGTCTCTCGTTAACCCCTTGTTTGCTGATTTGGATTTTCCATTCCTGGATGGTTTTGACCTTTTGCTTCCTGATATCCACTTGCCTTCTGATTTGGACATTCTGTTAACCTCTGGCTGTCTGGTTTCCAGCTCAGGTTAGTCTGCATTGGACCTCCTATGCAACGCTCAACTCTGCTAAGACAACCTGGGTCCTAAGTAGCAAAGAGCATCCCACCTTTCGGTCGGCACTGGTGAACAAGGGTTGCCTTACATACTGTCGATCAGAGTTGTGACAGATTCGAGGTTGCAGTTTTATGTGCACGCTCTCCCGGCACTCCCCAGCAGCCTTTGGAGAATTGCTCAAATTGCAATTTCATAACATCTGCCCACTGTTTCTCACTCCTAGAAGAAAGACTGAAACCTCCTTCTGCAGTAGTCTACCCTCTGAGGAGCCTTCTCTAACCAGAAGCTTTAATTTCACAAATATATTCATCATACCCAACTTTTTGACAGGAGAATTAGGACTGATCTTCTCATTGACGGTGTAAGAGTGTCCAAGGAAAGACACTTATTAAAAACCGCTGTCATATAGGGGAAAAAAGTATGTTAAGCCATATGAACCTGGGAACTAGATTGGAAAACACATCAATCGCCAGTCTCACTTTTTTCCATTATATATTTTGAAAAATCTTCCAGAGAAAGATCCTCTCCGGCGTCCAGATTTTAGACATGTCTGGCCTGCTCTCTCCTATACCTCAGCCACAGTTGCCCATTTTGCTTGGCATAATAGTGGTCATGAGACCCTGTTCTCTATGTAAGTAAAGGTTTTCTGACCAGTGTGTAAAAGCACTTCTGTCTGAGCCATACATTTACAGTGCTAATTTTTTGCCATTTTTCTTTTTTATATTTTTTTAACTACCTTCTCAGTAAATGATGATCTACTTTCACTGGACCAGCATGTTCTATCAATAACAAGGTGGAAGTTTGTATTCAGATGCTCATAAGTTCATTAATATGTGACAACTAATATAACTCTTGTCACTTTTGCAAAAATAGCCACTGCACTTGAATCTGAAAATTTCAATCACAAAAACACATAGAAAAATTATTTCTAACTTATGATTTGCTATTATACAATTACCTTTAAGTTTTTGGGGGAAGTTCTCATTAATGCAAAGTCACTAAATGTCTATAGAGCAAAGTAAAGCCTAATGTTTTTACCTTTCTTAATGGTTATGTCTTTTGATTTACATATTCTAAAATAATTAATTTTCCACTTTTTTTATCCAAAATGTAAGTGCATTTTAAGAGATGTAAAAACAAACTTTTTAGGGTATGTATATAATGAAACATTTGTTTATTTAAATCCAATTCAGCTGCAGGCTAGTAGAGAAAAGTGGAGGACCCCTGTAATGGTACGGTTCAGGTAACTGAAGATTTAAGAGCTTGTAAAATCCTATGACTCCGGCTAAATGCTGAACGTTTATTCTTTGCCTGGAGTTACACTTAAATATCTGTGAATTTTACCATACCGCATAAGTTTTGCCGCAATTTTTTTCCCTGTTAAGCCATGCCTCTAACTCTGCCCAATCCCCGCTCATACACACCCAGTTAAGCCCACACAGTATCATGCTCCCATAGTGCATCCTCACAGTATAATGCCCCCATATTGCCCCCGACACAGTATAATGCCCCAACAAAAACACACCTAGTCCCGTTACCTCGACGATTGGAGGAGATCCCTCTGCTCTTCCGGTCTGTGCTATGTGTAGCTCAGCGCAGACAAGCGGGATGACTTTACTGAATCGTGCCTGCCTGCGCCGAGCCGCTCTACAGTTGGCTTTACGTAGTGAATGGTGGAGCAGGAAGCTGACGGCTCCCTGCTCCGCCATTCGATTCAACTGTATCTACATCTTGAGAATGCAGATGCAGTTGACACTGGGGCATACCACTGGCCACACCCGGGACAGCGGGACACCTCTCAGAATCCAGGACTGTCTAGCTGGATCCAAGGAGGTATAATTTTACTAGTACATGGCTGACACTACTTCTACCTTGAGCCCATGATACAGTACAAATGAATGCATAAATTCAAAATAGGATGGTAGTTTTCAAACTAAATATATTAACCTTTGATCTGCATCATAGCAGTCCTGTATTCTGATAGATAGTGCATGTGCTATAAAATACCAGAGCCTGAAATGTTCACCTGACATTGAATTATATAGCATTCATCTATTTGTGACAAACCATTTGTGACATGATTTATAATTGGGCACAAGAGAGCAAGATTCTGAGTCAAAGGCCTTTAGCTCTGCTCTATGTCTTTTAAAGCTGAAATTCCCCTGATGCAGATTTTTGTAATGAATTTTCTGTGTTTCTTGTAGTTTAATATCCCCATCTGGGATTGCTGAAAATATTTTAACTTATGATACTGCAGCAGGATTTGCCCGTCCTTAAATGTGAACGATAGCAAAAAATGTATTTCACGCTTGTAATACAAAAATCACATAAAATAGCAAAAATGTAGTTTTATTTAACACTTCAAATATTTCAAGACGATGCACTCAAGTGTAATGGTAGAACATCATCACTTTTAAAACAAAAAAAAATAATATGCTATGAAAATAAACAAAGCATGAAAATTGTAAGTAGAATTGATGATTCTTGCTTTTAAAAATACATATTAAATTGCTGTATTATTCATATGTATTGTTTCATCATTAAACATATTTGTTTTTGTACTAATATTAAAAATATATTATCTATCTATCTATCTATCTATCTATCTATCTATCTATCTATCTATCTATCTATCTATCTATCTATCTATCTCTAATAATGTTAAGGGTTTTCTTTAAGCTTTCAAATATTACAGAATCCAGAGAAAATCTTCTACTAAGGGAAATAGATAAGGCAGCAAATCGAAATGAGGTTGTTATTATGGGTGACTTCAACTACCCAGAAATAAATTGGGAAACTGAAACCTGGAAATCTAATAAAGGAAACAGTTTTTTGTCAATCACTAAACATAATTATCTTTCCCAAATGGTGCATCACCCAACTAGAGTGAGCACCCTTTTGTAATTTTTATTAACCAATAGACTTGACAGAACATCAAAGGTGCAGGTTGGGGGATACCTGAGGAAAAAGTGAGCATGATATAGTTAACTTCCATTCGGTGGCGTAACTACCGCTATAGCAGCCGTAGCGGCTGCTACGGGGTCCAAAGCACGAGGGGGCCCGTGCCACCCGCCGGCACGGGCGCCCCCATGGCCTGGAGGCTCCGCTAGTAGCTGCTATGGCTGCTACAGCGCAACGCCACTGAAGGGGTTGTTCCTACAAAAGACATACATGTGTGATCGCTGGGATGCCCAGCGATAAGGGGAACGGGGGACCGAAAGTCCCCCGAAGTTCTCCATGACAAACCTCGGACAAACCTTCCGGGGTCTGTCTGCAGTTCCATAGAAATGACTTGCGCACCGGTCGCGCTTGTGCGCATGTGTGACCAGCGCTCCTTTAATTTTTATTGAACTGCGCAGATGCCGGAAGTCCGATGTTTGTAATGGAGAACTTCGGGGGACTTTCGGTCCCCCGTTCTCCTTATCGCTTCCAGCGATCACACATGTATCCCCTATCCTGTGGATAGGGGATACATCTCTTTTGTAGAACAAACTATAGGCCGTTTTTTTTCTGGGGGGGCTATATGGCGTTATCTACAGGGGGGTCTGTATGGCGTTATCTACAGGGGGGGTTCTGTATGGTGTTATCTACGGGGGTTCTGTATGGTGTTATCAACAGGGGTTCTGTATGGCGTTATCTACAGGGGGGTTCTGTATGACATTATCTACAGGAGGGGCTGTATGGCGTTATCTACAGGGGGGCTGTATGGCGTTACCTACAGGGGGATTTGGGTCCGTAAGACGTTATCTACAGGGGGGTTGTAAGGCGTTATGTACAGGGGGCTGTGTATGGCGCTATCTACAGGGGCTGTGTATGGTGATATCTATAGGGGGGGAGCTGTGTGGTGGAATCTATAGGCAGGCTCTATCTACAAGGGGGGGTTGTGTGATACCCAGCAGAGGGGGGGGCCCCAGTCAAAAGTTTGCTATGGGGCCCAGTCTTTCCTAGTTACGCCCCTGCTTCCACTTGTCTTTCAATAGGATGTTTTGTCGAGGAGCCACAACTTCAGAATGGCAAAGTTCGTTCAGTTTAGACATGTCCTTATTGCGGTTGTCCACGTTTTTTATTTTTTCTATTAATTTATATATGGAATAGGAAATCATATAGAAATTGTAATATATATCTATTTAAAATTCCGCTCACATACCTTTCTTATAAGACTGCAGTTGTCTCTGTCTAAAAAAAAAAAAAAAATGGTATAGCCTACAGATGTGTCCATAAAAAAGCACCCATAGGAATGGACAGTCATGTGACCCACATCATGTAACCACTGGCATTCAGGTAGAACTGTCCCGGTATATAACAGGTATATAGTAGAATATCGAGGAGCAGAAGTTATAAAGTATTTCTACATTAAGCTACATCTCATTATCAGGTCTGTCAGTGTCCATGAGGAGCAGCTCTTTGTTAGGGATCTGCCAGGTACTTCATCTAGCTATACTCCTGGGATTAATCAATCCACACCTGAGGCCAGACCTGTTCGACTGACACCATCTCCCACCAACCAGGGTGGCAGGCTCAGGAGTGGGAGAGCCTATCGCGGCCTGGTCTCTCGGAGTTAGCTCCGCCCCCTGCCCTTTATTACCTGCCCTGTGCTCTCCCTCAGTGCTTGTAATTCTTTTGGATTCCTGGCCCCACTGCTGCTTGCTCCAGCCTGCTTCTGCCGTGCTTCTGCCTTGCTGCAGTTCTGCTTGACCTGCTTTGCTTGCCCTGGCTTGCTTCTGTCTCCGTGCCCGCTCGGGTGTACTCACTTCGTCCTGGTCCTGACTGTTCGTTCGCCGCCCCGTTTCCTCGTGGCGTTCCGTGGCTACTGCCCCTTCCCTTGCGTGTTCCCCGTTTGTCTTCCAGTGCACTTAGCCAGCGTAAGGACCGCCGCCCAGTTGTACCTCGTCGCCTAGGGCGGGTCGTTGCAAGTAGGCAGGGACAGGGCGGTGGGTAGATTAGGGCTCACTTTCCCTTCACCTCCTTCCTGCCATTACATAATTACAAGCCTATAATCGTCTCTGCCACGGATTCTGATTTAGCTTCTGATATCGCGGCTGATCAGGGTGCAGCTCCCGGGAACGTCCCTGGGGACAAACTGTTTGTTCCCCTGCAATACCGGCTGAGGGTACTCAGGGAAAACCATGACTCCGCTCTATCTGGTCATCCTGGCATCTTGGGCACCAAACACCTCATTACCAGAAACTATTGGTGGCCTGGGTTGCCTAAAGATGTTAGGGCTTACGTCGCCGCTTGTGAGGTTTGCGCTAGGTCCAAAACCCCTAGGTCCCGACCTGCGGGCCTACTACGTTCCTTGCCCATTCCCCAGAGACCTTGGACCCATATCTCCATGGATTTTATCACCGATTTGCCTCCATCTCAGGGCAAGTCGGTGGTGTGGGTGGTAGTCGACCGCTTCAGCAAGATGTGCCACTTTGTGCCCCTTAAGAAGCTACCTAACGCCAAGACGTTAGCTTCTTTGTTCGTGAAACACATCCTGCGTCTCCATGGGGCCCCAGTCAATATCGTTTCTGACAGAGGGGTACAATTTGTTTCCTTATTTTGGAGAGCTTTTTGTAAAAAGTTGGAGATTGATCTGTCCTTCTCCTCCGCCTTCCATCCCGAAACTAATGGCCAAACGGAAAGGACCAACCAATCCCTGGAACAATATTTAAGGTGTTTCATCTCGGACTGTCAATTCGATTGGGTCTCATTCCTTCCCCTTGCTGAATTTTCCCTGAATAACCGGGTCAGTAACTCGTCAGGGGTCTCCCCGTTTTTCTGTAATTTCGGGTTTAACCCAAGGTTCTCCTCCGTCTCCCCTGGTTGTTCCAATAATCCTGAGGTAGAGGAGGTTCATCGGGAACTGTGCACTGTCTGGGCCCAGGTTCAGAAGAACCTAGAGGCGTCCCAGAGCGCACAAAAGATTCAGGCGGATAGTAGACGTTCTGCTAACCCCCGGTTTGTCGTCGGGGATTTGGTCTGGTTGTCGTCCAGGAACTTGCGCCTTAAGGTCCCGTCCAGGAAGTTTGCTCCCCGATTCATTGGACCTTATAAGATCATTGAAGTCCTCAACCCTGTATCCTTCCGTCTGGAGCTCCCCCCATCCTTTTGCATACATGACGTCTTCCATGCCTCCCTCCTTAAACGCTGCTCCCCGTCCTGGTCCCCCTCGAGGATACCTCCTGTTCCCGTTCTCACCCCTGAGGGGGTGGAATTCGAGGTGGCCAAGATTATGGACAGTAGGATGGTCCAGGGCTCCCTCCAGTACCTGGTCCATTGGAAAGGATACGGGCCGGAGGAGAGGACTTGGGTACCTGCCCGTGATGTTCACGCTGGGGTATTGATCAGGAGGTTCCACCTCCTCTTCCCCACTAAACCGGGTCCCCTTAGTAAGGGTCCGGTGGCCCCTCATAAAAGGGGGAGTACTGTTAGGGATCTGCCAGGTACTTCATCTAGCTATACTCCTGGGATTAATCAATCCACACCTGAGGCCAGACCTGTTCGACTGACACCATCTCCCACCAACCAGGGTGGCAGGCTCAGGAGTGGGAGAGCCTATCGCGGCCTGGTCTCTCGGAGTTAGCTCCGCCCCCTGCCCTTTATTACCTGCCCTGTGCTCTCCCTCAGTGCTTGTAATTCTTTTGGATTCCTGGCCCCACTGCTGCTTGCTCCAGCCTGCTTCTGCCGTGCTTCTGCCTTGCTGCAGTTCTGCTTGACCTGCTTTGCTTGCCCTGGCTTGCTTCTGTCTCCGTGCCCGCTCGGGTGTACTCACTTCGTCCTGGTCCTGACTGTTCGTTCGCCGCCCCGTTTCATCGTGGCGTTCCGTGGCTACTGCCCCTTCCCTTGCGTGTTCCCCGTTTGTCTTCCAGTGCACTTAGCCAGCGTAGGGACCGCCGCCCAGTTGTACCTCGTCGCCTAGGGCGGGTCGTTGCAAGAAGGCAGGGACAGGGCGGTGGGTAGATTAGGGCTCACTTTCCCTTCACCTCCTTCCTGCCATTACACTCTTACATTCTTCTCTCTCTCTCTCTCTCTCTCTCTCTCTCTCCTGTGTTTTTTTTAATATTTAACTTTATTAACAACATGACAACATCTCTTAGAGGCAGGCAGTTGTTTTATAAATCATCTATAGGCAGTGAACCAATTGTTTATCATTATTAAACCATTACTCCTATTTACATAGCCCATATTGCCGCAGTGTGTGGTGGTCACATGCCTGACCCCATGTCTAGTCATATTCAGTTAGCCTGTGGATACATTACGCAGGACTGATCTGTGGGCTATACCATTCCACTATGACAGGGGTCTCATGCACTATAATAAATGTACGTGTGCAGAATTTCTAATACATTTATATTATAAAGCTGTATGATTTCCTATTCTACAAATAAGTAAAAAAATAAATAAAAACTGGACATCTCCTTTAACCATATTAACTGGGACAATGTCCTCAAAAATAATAGATACTAAATGGAATCATTTTAAAAGTATCTTAAATTTTCATTGTGAGACATACATGCCTTATGGGAATCGAAGGATTACGAACAGGAGAAATACCAATATGGATAAATGAAAATGTAAAGGGAGAAATAAATGCTATATATAAAACATTTAAACTATTAAAACAGGCAGTGAAGAAACACTATAAAGCTATAGGGAAAAAGTTAATTATGTCAAATAAAGATAAAGAGCACAGCTGGAAACAGCTTGCCAAAGAAAGTAAATCTAACCCTAAAATGTTCTTCAATTATATTAACAGTAAAAAAGGTTAAAACTGAAAGTGTTGGCCCTTTAAAAAGTAATGAGGGTATGGATGTGGAAAGCTAATTTATTAAACATATTTTCTTCACTGTGTTCACAGGGAAAAATTAAATGTCGGGTGAAATTCAGAGGGATAAACTAAATTCGTAATTTAAAGGGGTTTTCCCATCGGAGACATTTATGACATATCCACGGGATATGCCATAAATGTCAGATAGATGCGAGTCCCACCTCTGGGACCCGCACCTATCTCTACAACGGGGCCCCCTAAACCCTTTTATACCTTTTCTCGTTTCCCGCTGCCACTTATAAAATTTGACACACATAATGTATATAACCTTATGTCTTTGGAAAATCGTTTATTTTTACTTATTTTTGTGCAACCTTTCTTTCCAAAACAAATATTTTGTTGTACTATAATACTTTTTCAATGCCCATGGTTTAATAATAAAAAAAATTATTGGAATGCTTTATTATGTAAGAATGTTGGGTTTAAAAAGCCCATATATATATACATTTTTCTAAGGCCTCATGCACACGACCGTAAAAACACCCGTTATTGCGGGTCGTTATTACGACCCGCAATAACGGGCTCATAGGCTTCTGTTAGCCACGGGTACCTTCCCGTTTGCTCACGGGAAGGTACCCGTGCCGTTAAAAAAGATAGAACATGCCCTATTTCATGCCGTAATAACGGCACGGGCATCCCATAGAAGTCTATGGGGCTCCCGTAATCATGGGTGGCTGCGTGTGTTCACCCGTGATTACGGGAGCGTTGCGAGGTGAGGCGAGGTCAGGGGACTACCCGGTCTGCAGGCCACAGCCCAGTGGCGTAACTACCGCCGGGACTACAATGAAAACTATGGCAGAGCGGGGAGGTATCTCCCCGCTCTGCCATAAACAAAAGACATGTATCCCCTATCCTGTAAAAAATAAAAATAAAAGACGTTCATACTTACCGACAACTTCCTGCTTCCTCCAGTCCGGTCTCCCGCCCGTTGCCTTGGTGACGCGTCCCTCTCGACATCCGGGCCGACGTCCTGGATGGCGTTTCAGGCCATGTGACCGCTGCAGCCAATCACAGGTCAATCACAGGCTGCAGCGGTCACATGGACTGCCGCGTCATCCAGGGATGTCGGGCTGGATGTGAAGAGAGGGACGCGTCACCAAGACAACGGCCGGGTAAGTATGAATTTCTTTAACTTTTATTACAGAAAAGGCTGTCCCTTCTCTCTATCCTGCACTGATAGAGAGAAGGGGCTGCCGATTAGTGCAGTGCTATTTTGCTGCCAAAAACGTGCTCGTAAATACGGGTGGAATACGTGTGACACCGGACCCATATTTACGAGCACGGGTTCGTAAATACTGGTGCAAAACGGGTGGAATACGTGTGACACCGGACCCGTATTTACGCCAGTATTTACGGGTGTGAAAAAATACGGTCGTGTGCATGAGGCCTAAGGCAGCATAAAACTAAAAATAAGTAACAAATAGTGCAATATGTGAAAACAATTTAGGCAAACAATTTAAAGTGTTATTTGGGTAATTTTAACATAAAATAAAACATTACAAGTGGGTTTAACTGAATGTATTGTGGGGTGCTTGGGAAAATAGTTGGTAATGGTGGTTCACATTTGTGGAGGAACTTGTACTTTGACTCCAATCATAATCGTTGACAAAATGAGGTTTGGGGGCGGATGTGACCATAGGAGGTGTACAATGTCTTTGGTTTCCAATGAAGGTGTCCTCATCCAGCACTCCCTTTAAATCTTATACCCCTATCCGCACTAGTAAGTAACTATACGTCGTCGCGGGAGGTTACTTCCCGCACGAGGACGTATAGTTACTGAGTTGTTTCCGGTGCACACTGTCGGCGAGACAGTGTGCACCAGGAATCCGGGAGGTCAGCTGTCGCCGACAGCTGACACTCCACTCTTGCCGGCCAGTGGTCCTTTGCCACTGATTTCGGTGAACTAACCCCTTAAATGCGGCGATCGGTTGCAATTGCCGCATTTTAGGGGTTTCTAGCATATAGGCAGACCCCGGTCTGAAATCGCAGGGTTTGCCGATAGTTAGCATGGCAAACGGAAGCCAAACAATGGCCTCCATGTCTGCCATGGACGGATGCCCATCAGGACCAACCTCCGGCTGGAGTGACAGGAAGTTACTGTGTCGTTCCCGATGCACACTGTCGGCGACAAGGTGTGCATCGGGAACTGGGAGGTCAGCTGTCCCCGACAGCTGACACTTCAGTGTTGCAGATCAGCGGCTCGTCGGCGCTGATTTTGGCAATTAACCCGTTAAATGCGGCGCTAGATTGCGATCGCCACATTTAGGGGGTTTGTAGCACATCAGCAGCCCCCATGCAATTGTGGGGGTTGCTGATGCTTGTGATGGCATCCGGAGGCCAGGCAACAGCCTCTCGGTCTGCCATGTATGGAAGCCTATGAGGACCAGCCTCTGGCTGGCCCTCGAAGACTTACTGTCAGAGTGACTGGTAGTGTAATGTATTCTAGCAGCGATCAGAGCTGCCGGTCAAAAAAATAAAGTGTAAAAAGTAAAGAATAAGTTTTATAAAAATGTTTTATAAAAGTGTAAAAATAAAAGTTTTTGTTTTCCTATAATAAGTCATTTATTTTAGGAAAAAAATGAAAACGTTAAAAAAAGTTTGCATATTTGGTATTAACGTGTTTGTAACGACCCAAACTATGAAACAATAATGTTAGTTTTCCGTTTATTTTGTTTGCGGCATTCACCGTGCGGAAAAAATATGTCAGCATCGCTAATTTTTGGTCACCACCCCTCCCAAGATATAGGATAAAAAGTGATCAAAAAGTCGCATTTACCCCAAAATAGTACCAATAAAAACTACAACTCGTCCCGCAAAAAAACAAGACCTCCCACAACTTTTTTGACTAAAAAATAAAAAAGTGATGGCTCAGAATATGGTGTCTCAGAAAATAAATTATTTTATAGAAACGTAATTTTATTGCGCAAACGCTGCAAAACTTTTAAAACAACTATATACATATGGTATCGCCGTAATTCTACCGACCCGCAGAATAAACAAAACGTAATTTATTGCGCAGGGTGAATGCTGTAAGAAATAAAGAATTTAAACGCCAAAATCGCTGTTTTTGGTTACCTTCGCTCTAAAAAAGATGTAATAAAAAGTGATCAGGAAGATGTATGTACCATAAAATGGTACCAATAAAAGCTACAGCTCGTCCCACCAAAATGAAGCCCTCACACCACTCAATCGACCAAAAAATAAAAAAGTTCTGGATGTCAGAATGTGATGATACAAAACAATTATTTTTTTTTAAGTAGGTATGTGACATAGCGGCTGATGTTCAGTGAGGCGCCTATGTACCCCCAGAATACGTTGTTTTGAAGCCCGATGACTCTTTGGATTGCGGACCCTGATGTGGAGTCTACATATTTGGGACTCTATATATGGAATCTATTTGCACTGTTGTGTGTTTTTTTTTTTTTTTGGTTTTGTTTTTTCTTTTCTGTTTTCATGTACTTGTATTAGCACTTAATGTTGTCTGATTTTTTCTACAGACGACCGTATATGACTGTTACCTTAAGAGTAATTTGTCTCTTAAATATATATATACACATATAGACTTAATAGCACTGTTTTAATGATGGTGACTATGTTTGCATGGTCTAATTTGGAGTTGTATGTATCTCCTATATTTCTGGTTTTATTACCATTACTCATTAAGCACTGTTACACCTGTAATGTTTTATTATTTGATATGGTATATAAAAATTATATAATTTCTCTATCGAGTTGCATCTATTGTTTGGTGTGTCTTTTTTTAAATACATCAAGCCATTTGACGCAACTGCCATCCCTATAAAAGTGTTTCCCCCCTTTTTTCCCCTTTTTTCTTTTTCTTTCTTTTCTTTCCTTAAACACTGTGCCATGGAGACAACGAGATTGTTCGCTGCCTATGCATAAAAATAACTTTTACGATTTATACATATATTTGAGCCAGCACTAAGCACTTTTTTGACACAAAACCAGGTTAGAGTGAACGTATCTCAACATAAATATTCATTAGATATCCTGTCATATATTTACCTGCCCACCTGTTCTGCGCTGTCCAATGGGGTGCGCGCTTCTGGCGTACGCGGCCGGGACTGGGGCTGTGGACATGTCAGTGTGGTGCGCATGTCCGGACCTCTTGGTACGCGTCGAGGGTCCGGATGTGCGCCGCAGCACTGGAGGGCGGAAGTGGGGCTTGCCACGCCGTCGGATGCGCGCCGCATACTCTTTGACAGGGTAGAACGCATCCAACACACACCTGGGCTACAAATAGAAGGGGCATAAATAGGGAGCTGACGGACATGTACACCACACCCCCTTGAGGAAGCGAATACTCGCGAAACGCGCGTCGGGGCACACACAGCGATCACCAGGGACCACACAGAGACATTTTATGGGTAAGACTATCCTGTTTATTTTCAAGCTTTAGGGTATGGTTTATCTTTACCTTCTCTATTGATCATGGTGTCTGTTTGGATCAATCTTGTCCTGCAGTAACACGTTGATATGTACTGAGTTCAATTCACCATACTCCCAAACTGGTGATAATCTTGCCTGTAACCCATTGTTATGAAAGGGCTTACTATGTGTTACTTTGGTTTCCCTGATGTATCTCTGTGTTGACTTTAGATTGAGTTTCTCCTGTCATATACGATTTTTAAAAATGTTTATTGTTATGCATATTTAATAAAGAATCTTTTTTGATACCTTTGGATATATACTGGCTTCAAGACTCTGTGTTTTTTCTTGCATCTATATATATTATAGAGTTGCCTTAAATTTAAAAATGGGAGGATGTTCTCTGGAACAATACCTAGCCCAGTAACTGCGTTAACCTCTGGAGACTATTGGTTATAATCATTTTCTTTGTAAAAGTAGTAAAATATTTAAAAAAACTATATAAATTTGGTATCATCATAATCATATTGAGACGCAGAATAAAACTAAAGTTGTCGTTTTTACCGCACGGTGAAAGACTTAAAAACAAAAC
The DNA here is from genome assembly GCF_050947455.1 of Rhinoderma darwinii. Lineage (NCBI taxonomy): Eukaryota > Metazoa > Chordata > Amphibia > Anura > Rhinodermatidae > Rhinoderma > Rhinoderma darwinii. The sequence goes on along the minus strand of NC_134687.1, from coordinate 190,751,184 downwards.
CCCCAAAACAATGGAGGAATCACAGTTTTTTACAATTTCAGCCCGCAAATTATTTATTTTTTTCATTTTCCCAGTATGGTGTTAATAGAAACTACAACTCTTCCCGCAAAAAAGAAGCCCTCACACCGCTCTATTGGCGGAAAAATTAAACAATTATGGCTCTTGGAAGGCGGGGAGTGAAATACAAAAATGAAAAAGCAAAAAAGGATCAGTCCTGAAAGGGTTAATTAATTTCCAATAAAAAAACATTTATGACCACATGTGGGGTATTACCGTACTCGGGAGAAATTGTTTTACAAATGTTGGGGTGCTTTTCCTCTTTTATCCCTTGTGAAAATTAAAAAATGCAACATTTTAGTGGACAAAAATGTTGATATTCATTTTCACGGCCTAATTCCACTAAATTCTACAAAAAAACCTGTGGGGTCAAAATGCTCACTATAAAAGAAAAATTCCTTGAGGGGTGTAGTTTCCAAAATAGGGTCACTTTTGGGGGTTTCCACTATTTTGGTGCCTCCGGGGCGTTGCAAACCCGACATGGCACTGAAAACCAATCCAGCAAAATCTGTGCTCCAAAATCCAAAAGGCGCTCCTTCCCTTCTGAGCCCTGAAGTGGGACCAAACAGCAGTTTATTACCACATATGGGGTATTGCCATAATCGGGAACAATTGCTTAACAAATGTTGGGGTGCTTTTTCTCCTTTATTCCTTGTAAAAATGAAAAAAATCTATGTTTCCACAGAAGAAAAGGTGGTTTTCCTCTTCACAGACTAATTCCACTAAATTCTGCAAAAAAACTGTGGGGTCAAAATGCTAACTATACCCCTAGAAAAATGCCTTGAGGGGTGTAGTTTCCAAAATGGGGTCACTTTTGGGGGTTTCAACTGTTTAGGTACCACAAGACCTCTTCAAACCTGACATGGTGCCTAAAATATATTCCTAAAAAAAGGAGGCCCCAAAATCCACTAGGCGCTCCTTTGGTTCTGAGGCCTGTGTTTCTCTGGTAAAACCGTCTGTGTTAAAGATTTGTAAATTTCACACCTACTTTGCCTTATTTCCTGTGAAACGCCTAAAGAGTTAAAATAATTTCTGAATGTGGTTTTGAATACTTTAAGGGGTGCAGTTTTCTAAATGGGGTGATTTATGGGGACTTTCTAATATAGAAGGCCCTCAAAGCCACTTCAGAACAGAACTGGTCCCTGAAAAAATAGCCTTTTGAAACTTTCTTGAAAATATGAGAAATTGCTGCTAAAGTTCTAAGCCTTGTAACGTCCTAGAAAAATAAAAGGACGTGAAAAAAAGGATGCAAACATAAATTAGACATATGGGGGATGTTAACTAGTAACTATTTTGTGTGGTATTACTATCTGTTTTACAAGCAAATACATTTAAATTTAAAAAAATGCAACTGTTTGAAAATTTTCCCTAAAATTTGCAGTTTTTCACAAATAAATATTGAATTTATCGACTAAATGTTTTCACTAACATAAAGTACAATATGTCACGAGAAAACAATCTCAGAATCACTTGGATAGGTAAAAGCATTCCAGAGTTATTACCACATAAAATGACACGTCAGATGTGAAAAAATCATCTGTGTCCACGAGGCCAAAACAGGCTGTGTCCTAAAGGGGATAAATAAAAGTTCGGGCAACAATTTTTGTAAGTATATTTGTTGACATTCTGTCATGCATCAAACTTTCCCTACAACATTCAACCCTAATCCTTCATGTTCATCCTGTTTTTGTTTTATCAAATTCTGAGTACTACAGTACTTAAGAGATCATTAGCTTTGTTAAGTGGTTGATGGCTTCTTTGCAGGAGGAGGTACAGCAGGCAGTACAACAACAGCAGAGATTGCAGCGGCATTTTCATCAAATACCTTGTTTCATTCTGAAATGGAAGCCTGCAAAGAAAGGATTTTCTTTTATACCTTTTACACCTGAACCTGAAAACATGATATAAGCCACTATACACTCTATTGACAACTTATGCAAGTTTAAAAATTATGGATGTAGCCATCTTTACCTTGACTTATTGCAGCGTGATATCACACAACAAAAGGAATTGAAAAGCCATTAAAAAAGTCAAGTTAAAGTTTCTTGACACTGCGTGACACAATACTTAATGCTTTAAAAGTCAAGATAAGGATGGCTACATCTGTATAGTCCTTAGCCATGATTTTGATACTGTGGATAGGCCATCAGTATACATGGGGAACACGGAAAACCATGTAAACATTCCATTCTATTCAGGCTCTATGTATAACATTTCCCACACCCTTCCCATTTTAGTTTTTTTTTTAAACAAACTTAAGATCTTAAATAGAATTTAGTGGCTACACATATTGTTTCATGGTAAAAAAAAAATATATGTATTACACCATTTAACAATACACTTGTGTTCTCCAAAGTTCCTTGATTGCTGTCACATGCATCTTCATTTGCTAAGATAGTATGCGAAGGCCTTGCTACCTCCTGGTTCCTTGTGAAGTCAAGGTGAAAGAACCACACACTTGGGGTGTATAAGTCATCCACTCCCGCTCCAGATTTCTTTGATGTTTCCACCTTGTTGAGTTGTTTTTTGTACACCGTACACATATTTAGAATTTTTCTCTTCACAAATTTTAAGTCTGCTATTGGGTAGTACTTTTGAGACATATTTAAAGCTTCTGATAGGCCTCTGACTTTTTATTTCTATTCCAATAGTCCGTGTTTTGATTTTCCACGAACACGGCAAAGGAGCGATAAATTTCAAAGAAGTCTTTCATAAATTCCTCATTATGTTTCACCATTGTAAGTGCTAAAAAGGTAGAAAACAATTTATTAATTTTCTTCAAGTAGTAAAAAAAAAAAAAATAGAACATAAAAATAAAGACACAATGTAGGCAAACATTTGTTTTTGAACAACAGGTAAACTAAGGGCCCTTTTACATGGGGCAATTGTCGGGCACACAAGCATTCACAGAACGCTCGTTCCTGATCACTGACCTGTGTAAACACGGCAACAAGCAAACTCTTGTTCATCGGCTGCTCGTATGGTTTCTGCAGCCTAAAATGTTATAGTTGTCGGCAGCATGCTGCGCTAATGTTTCCGGTAAAACCACGGACACCTTGATGGAGACCCATTAAAGTCAATGTGTTTTACGTCAGCCACTGATAAGTGTCCGTGATGAAGAAGAACAACTAAAGAAATGTATCCATACATTTGTTTCTGGATTATTATTATTTTTTTTTACCATGTATTGGTAATTGAAAATGACTTTCGAAATATAGAATTAAAGTATGATATAGTCATAACTTTGAGATTTCGAACGCCATGTAAAAAAAATTAACAAAAACAAATATTCGCAATAGCGAATAAATGTAGGATGCAATATTTTATTTCACCACTATATATAGGTAATCAAAAATACACTCAAAATATCTAATTAACCCCTTCCCGCCGCAGCCATATTTCGGATTTCACTTTAGTTCTTTCCTCCCCACATTCCGAAAGCCGTAACTTTTTTATTTTTCCATAAATATTGCCGTATGTGGGCTTGTGTTTTTGGGGGACGAGTTGTAGATTTTCACAGCACCATTTATTGTACCATATAATGTAGTGGGAAACTGGAAAAAATATATTTGTGGGGTGGAATAGGAAAAAAACAATGATACCTAAATTTTTGGGTGGTTTTGTTTATACAGCGTTCACCGTGCGGTAAAAATGGCATGTTAACTTTCTTTTGCGGTTCAATACGATTGCAGCGATACCAAATTGATATTGTTTTTTTATCTTTTACTACCTTTACAAGGATAAAACTGATTGTTAAAAATAAAATTAGAGTTTTGTCGCCATAATCTGAGAGCCATAACCTTTTTCTTTTTTCGTCGATTTAGCGGTATGAGGGCTTATTTTTTGCGGAGTGAGATGTAGTTTATATTACTACCATTTTGGGGTACATGAGACTTTTTGATCACTTTTAATTACATTTTTTGCGGGAGATGAAGGGACCACAAAACAGCAATTCTGACGTTATTAATTTTTGATTTTTTTATGGCGTTAATCGTGCGGACGTATGGCTTTTTCATACTAGTCGATACCAGTTATGTTCATTATTTTATTTTTTTTTACATTGTGCTTGAAGGAATATGGTAAAAGATTTTTTATTTTAACTTTTAATATTTTTTTAATTTATTTAACAAACAATGGCACCCCCGATCTTGCCGTGGAGGGTGGCATTGGAACGTTACAGGGGACCGCCTCCCTGTATTTAGTCATTTAAATGCCACAGTTGCTATTGACCGTGGAATATAATTGGTTAAACTAGCGGAATCACGCTCGAGCGGGATCACGCTCATTACCTGGAAGTGTCGGCTGTAATACACAGCCGACACGATCGTCTTATGGAGTAGGCTCAGCCCGTGTGCCCGCTCCATACTCCCCCACCCGACATGCACCGTAAAGTACAATATAGCATAACTTTTTTCTAAAGCCATGCAAAAGCTAGTAAATAAAATAAAAAAAAATTATAATAAATCACAGTAGCGAATAAATTTAGTTTAAATACAATGCGCTGAGCCTAAGGCCGGATTCACACGAGTGTGTGCGTTTTGCACGGGCAAAAAACGCGGCGTTTTGCGCGTGCAAAAGGCACTTGACAGCTCCGTGTGACAGCCCCGTATGATGCGCGGCTGCGTGCTTTTCGCACAGCCGCCATCATTATGACACTCTGTTTGGATGTTTGTAAACAGAAAAGCACGTGGTGCTTTTCTGTTTTCATTCATCCTTTTCACAGCTGTTGCGCGAATCACGCTTGTCCCACGGAAGTCCTTCCGTGTGGTATGCGTGATTTTCACGCACCCATTGACTTCAATGGGTGCTCGATGCGCGAAATACGCCCAAAAAACGGACATGTCGTGACTTTTTCGCAGCGGACTCACGCTGCGGAAAAATCACGCAACTGTCTGCACTGCTCCATAGATTAATATAGGTCCGTGCAACGTATATCCCATTTGTCTGAATAAGCCCTTATTGGTATATTCTAGTCATTTACATACATCTGGTTAAAATTCACGTATTGATTGTTACACCTTACCTACCATAAACATTTGTACATGGGTTACATTTATTAAAATAAATATTCTTGTGATCAGCTGATGCTAGCTTGTATCTGGTTTTGATCCATCTGTTGAAGTACAATAAAATTATGTTTTTTATAAGGGAAAATGCTCGGAGATTTTCTTTATAGGTGATATATAGTAGAACAATAGGCTGAACTGGATGGGCTTATGTCTTTTTTTAGCCTTACAAACTATGTTTCTATCTATCTATCTATCTATCTATCTATCTATCTATCTATCTATTTATCTATAAAGAAAGTCAAGAGCAGCACCATAAAAGAAAACTAAGGTGGCTGAAAGCCTAAGGGTATGTTCACATGGCTTATTTTCAGCAGCAGAGCGCCTCCAAACATCTGCCCATTGATTTCAATGGGAAAAACTGCGTTTTGTTCCGACAGGGCGTTTTTGAAAAACGGCCGCGTTAAAAAACAGCCGCGAAAAATAAGTGCGTGTCACTTCTTCAGACATTTTTGGAGCTGATTTTCATTGACTGTATAGGAAAACAGCTCCAAAAACAGCCGTAAAAAACGCTGCGAAAATGCTTAAAAACTTCTGAAAATCAGGAGCTGTTTCCCCTTAAAAACAGCTCCGTATTTTCAGACGTTTTTGAGTTTGCATGCGCACATACCCTAAGGATAAAGACTATATCCTATGTATAGTAATGCAAAAAATAGGCAGCACTCCTGGTTGTCAAGGTAAAAAAAACAAGTGCTGAACTTTAATCCATCCAACAGGCGTTTCGGCAGATGGGAGAAAGGCAGTTGCATCTATCTCTCTATCATAACTGTGTTACGGTGAGATTTTATGTAAAGTGAAATTTCTCCGAAAGATCACCTCTTTTAGAAGACCAGATTTGTATGTTACAGGTCTTTAGCTTCCTCATGTCCTATCTATAGCAGCCTCTCCTTTGAGAGGACCACCCTGTATAGAAGACCATTTTTCTCTGCAATATTGATTGGTTGTACAAATAAAGTTTCCATGCAATATTTTACCTACTGCATGCTGCTATCCATATATTTGGTAATAGGGAGAAAGCAGCTAACCAGCAGCAGATGAGCAAGTGGAGCCCGCATCTCATGAATATACTGGACTCAAGGCTAACAGTGCACTGCAATCAATAAACTGTAAGTTACATTATATTCCTACATAAATAACACACGGCTGTAAGGGTATGTGCACAAACAAAATAAAAAACGTCTGAAAATACAGAGCTGTTTTCAAGGGAAAACAGCTCTGTATTTTCAGCCGTTTTTTTTAGCAGCTCGCGCTTTTCGTGGCGTTTTTACGACCGTTTTTTTAAGCTGTCCAAGAGTCTTTTTATGTGCCATTTTTTGAAAATGAGGCGTAAAAAACGCCCCGTCGGAACAAAACGCTGTATTTCCCATTGAAATCAATGGGCAGATGATTGTAGGTGTTCTGCTTCCGTTTTTTCAGGCGTTTTTTGAGGCATAAAAGCCCCCAAGGACACCTGAAAACACCACGTGTGCACATGCCCTAATAAGCGTGTCTGTCACTACTGTATGCTGCTCTCAGACATCAGCTTGTAGTAGGTGACAGATTTGCTTTAAAGGGTAACTAAAGTTCTACAAACTTCTGACATGTCATAGTGCCATGTCAGAAGTTTTGATTGGTGGGGGTCCAAGCGCTGAGACCCCCCACCAATCACTAAAATGAAGCGGAAGAAGCGCTGAGCCACTTCATTTCTGTTCGGCTTTTTCCAGAAATCGATGTAGCCGCGTATGGGCCCAATAGAAAGTCTATGAGCTAAAACGAAGCACTTCTGCCACGTCGTTTTAGTGAATTGGTTGGGGTCTCAGTGCTCAGACCCCCACCAATCAAAACTTCTGACATGTCACAATGACATGTCAGAATTTTGTTGAGCGTTTAGTTACCCTTTGAAGAAGTTTTCTCCAGAATTTTTTTTCGCTATCCCCCATTTGGAAATGTGATGATGTGTAAGGTATTGGCTTACCTGCTGCTGTGTCTCATGGGTAGCTGCTATGCTCCCAGTCGCCATTTGGTCACGTGATCTCCATGCTAACTTCCTGAATCCTACAGTGACTGCTGTAGGGACTGGAAGTCAGTCTCTCAATGCAAGTCTACAAGAGCAAAAATAATATCAGTAAACATTGCTAAATATAACACCTTAAGATTATAATAGAAATAATAATAATCTAAAACTAATATGGGATATTTTAGGCAGTCAGGGCAGTTTTTCAAAGAGATTTTTCATTGTTCAAAATTTTATGTATTTGGTTAAGTAAAAATAATATTATATGGAAGAAGGAATTGTTTGGTTTCTTTAAAATTAAATGTATCACTGTATTATACTTTCATATAAATGGTTCAAATAGAGGGTCAGGTCCAGATGGGCTGGTACATCCCAAGTGTGAATGGGCCAGACTGAACACCCTTTTATGGGAACCCATCTGGATGCTAGCCCCACCGATCTCATGATCTACAACCCCTCCCACTGCACAGTCAAGTAAACCCTCTGCCCATAAATGCTGATCTGAGCTCCCCTCCCTCCTCTTGTTATCTCTGTCTCTCTCTGGCGGAAACAACTCCTGTACAGTTTCGGCTTCTTTCAACTATGCTATTGATAAGGACACAAACGGAAACCATTGGCACCGGATCTGTCACCATTGAAATCAATAGTGATGGAAACGGAAACCTATGGTTTCCGTTTGTGTCTGTCAGGGCTCCGTTCCGATGGAAAGCTCCGACGGAACATCGGAACGGTGCCCTAGCGCAGATGTGAACGAAGCCTAACTCCAGTGGTATGTGAAGACTTGAGTAGTCAGGATGAGGAGAGAATGGTGAGGATGTCTGCACACTACAGGGCGCAGGTAAGAGAGCTCGGCTTTTTCCATCGGCCCCATAGACATTCAATGGAGCAGCAGTGCACAAATACGTCACCACCGCTCAATTCAATATCATCCTCACTGCAGTGCAGTGAGGAGAAACCGGGGTCGTAACCCACCATTCTAGAGAACGGTGGGGGTCCTAATGTTGGGGTCCTCAGCTATTGATGGCCTATCCTGAGCATAGACCATCAATTTTTAGGATCTGGAAAACCCCTTTATTGACCAAGCGTTTTGTTTTTTTTCGTTTTTTAATCATCGCACTCGAAGAGTCATCATGTTTTTATTTTTCCGTATGAGGGCTTATTTTTTGTGGTATGAGTTGTACTTAATAGCACCATTTTCGGGTGCATATAATAAATTGATTAACTTTTTAGCGAGGGAGGGACTTGAAAAAATCAGCTATTCCAGGGTAGTTATTCACGTTTTGAATACAATATGAGTCTTAAATCACATGATACCTTTATTCTATCTGTTGGTACGATTCCAGCGACACCAAATATATATAGCTTTTTTATCTTTTTTTTTTTTTCAATATTTGTTTTTGTTGCATTAGAAGAGCCATAACATTTGTATTTTTACTTTGATGTAGCCATATGTGGGCCTGTTTTTTGCAAAGCGAGATGTAGGTTTCATTGGTACCATATTGGGGTACATGAGACCTATTAATTATATGTTATTTATTTATATGGAGGGGGATGTAAAAAATGGTAATGACACATTTTTTTTTCATTTTCTTTTGTACGGCACTCACCATGCGGTTTAAATAACATGTAAACTTTATTATAAAAAATAAAAATAAAAAAGCTAATACAAGGTATAGGGTTTAAAAAAAAAAGTATATCAGAGTAAAAATAAAGTTCTCAAATTTGATGCAATATGGAATACATGGATGGTACATTTTAAAATATAATTTTTATATATATATATTTTTTTTATATTTATTTATTAATATTATTATTGTTGTTTTTTCCTTTCCTCTCGTGGTCTGGTGGGGGTGGGGGATACGGGGTTATAAATAACTGTATAATGGAATGGTTTATATTATACCAATTGTTGGATATTGTTTTGTGATAAAATACAATTTTAAAAAATATATATTATTCGGGTCATTATGATCGCGGCGATGCCATAAAGTTTTTTCTTTTATTTTAAAATAATCTTTTTATGGAAAAATATATATATTTTCTACTGTGCACTTTAACTTTTTTTTTTCAATAAACTTTCTTTAAAGGCTATGTACTGTAAAACTTTGAAGCCTTTTTTTATTTATTGTATGTGTTTAGTAAATGTTAAACATATTTCTTATATTTAATTTTTGTGTCCCGTGAGTGACTCGGTGCAGACAGGCGCAATGACTTCACTACATCGCGCCTGCCTGCGCCGAGCCAGTATTCAACCCAATTGAATCTGCCTCCTGCGAATGCAGGTTCGGTTGGGAGCGGGACCAGCGCGGTCCACAGCGACAGTTAGTAGCGCTAGAATGCTGCATAGTTTTCTAAGATTATGTACGGTTCGGGTGGCCATGGGCCCCCTGGACGCTTTGGGCCCCGGGCGGCTGCCTGAACCGCCCATATGATAATCCGCCATTGTATGCCCTCAACTCTCCTTTTAAATCAAAACCCTCCAATCGGCCTTCTAAATTATTATCAGCAAAAAATAAAGTAGCAGAAAATAACAAAGTGCAAGTACCGTGCGATACAGGCATAGTTTAGTATCCGCAAGTAGAATCCTGTATACTTATTGGCATAGTAGATTTCCACTCCAGTCAGTGCATACCCCAACATGCATTTTGATTCCCTTTCTCACGGGGTAATGGCTTATACCCTCAACTTTCCTTTTAAATCTAAACCCTCCAATTGACCATCTGAATCAACTACTTTTAATCATTAACAGGTATCTTTTAGTAGTGCTAGGTTATCTTCCTTCATTCTCAAACAAGCACTAGGACAGGCTGACGCCTGTCATATTAAAAGACACCAGTCTCACCCGATGGAGTGTTACAGGGCAGGTACAATAACAAAACACCAATGATGTAACCTCCTTACATGCACATTTAAAGCTACTAAAGCTTTCACTATAGCATAATTATGTGTAAAAGAAAGAACATGTAAATATGAACTTTAATTATTTATCCATTAGCATATAGTTAAGGTGAACTGTATCTCCTTGAAATTATTGTGCTGGTGTTTGAAACATTATCATATTAAAAAGATGTTCAACATGAAGGTCCTTTTGTAGCCTCACTTATCTGTAAAATAAAATGATCTTCATTTGCATTAGGGTCTTATAATCTTACTAAAGTCTTGTAATCTTACTAAAATCGTGAAGTTACTCCAAAATCACAAAACGGATAGACAATTTTTCTTGGACCAGATCCAAGCATTTCTGCAGCATCGACAGGTGTTTAAGCTTTTGGCAAGATTAATTATAATCAAACACGCAGAAACATGTGTGCATTATATTGTAAATGGGAGTGACTAGTTAAGTCATTTGAAACAAAGTGTTATATTGTAACTACAAGTATGTCTATTCTCTGAAGTAATTTAAATTGTGAAGGATTTTGCTTAGAAGCATTTAGAATTATGTGTCATATGTAGTGTGTGTATCTGTATGGTGTCCTGATAACAAAGAACGAGAGTGTACAACAACTCTTATGGTCAGTTCACATGTTGCGTAACTACTGCAGATTTTCTGCAATGGAGTCCGTTGTGGAAAATCCGCAGCAAATACAGTAGCATCAAAGTGGATGAGATAAAACAAATCTCATCCACACACTGCATAAACACTAAGCGGAAAAAACGCTGAGAAATGTACCTGCGGTGCAGAATTTTATTCCGCAGCATGTTAATTGTATTTGCGTAAACGCTGCTTATTTGTTGCGGGTTTTCCCCATTGATTTCAAATCCTGCAAAAAACGCAACACAGAAAAAAAAACGAATACTTACCCAAAAGTCTGTGTTCCTCCTTCCAGTGCGGTCTCCTGGGATAGCGTTTCATCCCATGTGACCGCTGCAGTCAATCACAAGCTGTAGCGGCGGTCACATGGGATGAAACATCATCCCAGGAGGCCGACCTGGATGACGTTAGAGGGCCGGCCTCCTGGGATGACGCTTCATCCCATGTGACTGCCGCTGCAGCCAATCACAGGGTGCAGCGGTCTCCTGGGATGAAAAGTCATCCCAGGATGCCGGCCTGATGGCTTAGTGCTGCAGTTTTTCCGCAGCAGACATTCCGGGCGAAAAACTGCACCACAGTTTGGTGCGCTTTTTTGCCTGGAATTCCCTGCAGCGCACAGGGCAGATACGCTGCGTGCTTTTACTCAGCATATTCACCACATGTGTACAGCCTTAATCTACCAAGTAGAAAAATAGTAATTTATTTTTGATAGCTCTCACAGCAACACATCTAACTGCAGCCCTCAGTCCCTGGAGACAGAAACTGGCCCTATTTAGTGGATGCAATGCCAGTCTATCTTTGTTAGGACATCATAAAGGTGATCCAAGTCCAATGTGGAGCAGCACTGTTATAAAAGAAACACATATACATGTGGTAATAATCTTATGGCCATTAATGAGTGGGCATGTATTAGAAGAAAGGGTTTAGATTGAAGTCAATATTCAGTTCCCTAGGTTGTAGGGTAGCTAACCTGCTGATCCACTCAAATTTGCATCTTTTCAATAGTTTTTCTCAATAATAGAAAATCCTAATTGGCTCACTCAGTGGCCCATCTCAATGAAATGTCGGGGAACTGGAAGCTCAGTTTTCTTAGTATTAATAGCTGACCTATGATTGTTAAGTCTAATCCTGCTTTCCATGGTGGTCTCATTTATGTATAGTTTGTTGCATGGGCACATCAACATGTAGATGACAGAATCAGATCTACATGTGACTTAATGTTTGATTTTATAGATCTGTTTGTTGGAGGGATGCACAAAAGTGTTGCCATTAGTCATCAGCCCATAGATATCACAGCCTAGGCACATGAAGCAACCGGGTTTAAGCGAAGATGCTAAACTGGGTCCGTGTCTACCTGGGCCTATGCCACTCTTTACTGATCGGTCTCTTAACCCCTTCCCGACATTTGAGGTATCCATACGTCATAGCCGGGTAGGGGAAGTATGGAACTGGCTCACGGAGTGAACCTGCTCCATACGATGCGGGTGTCGGCTGTATTTTACAGTCGACACTTCACAGTAACGAGCGAGATCGCGCTCGTGCGCGATCCCACTTGTTTAACCCCTTAAATGCCACGTTCAATAACGATATTTTTTGGTCACCTCATCTTCCACAAAAAATTGAATAACAAGTGATCAAAACGTCGCATGAACCCTAGCATGGTATCATTAAAAACTACAGCTTATCCCGCAAAAAATAAGCCCTCATACCACTTAATCGACGGAAAAATAAAAAACTTATGGCTCTCAGAATTTGGCGACACAAAATAAATTTTATTTTTTACACTTAGTTTTTTACTTGTAAAAGTAGTAAAATATAGAAAAACTATATATATTTGGTATCACCGTAATCGTATTGACCGGCAGAATAAAGTTAACATGTTGTTTTAATTGCACAGTAAAATTCTGTCAAAACGAAGTGCAAAAAACAATGGAGGAATTGCTGTTTTTTTCATTTTCTACCCCACAAATATTTTTTTCCCGTTTCCTAGTACATTATATGGCACAATAAATGGTGATAAAAAAAACTACAACTCATCCCACAAAAATCAAGCCCTCATAGGACTATATCGACGGAAAAATAAAAAAGTTATGGCTTTTGGAAGGTGGAGAGGAAAAAACGAAAATTAAAATCTGAAAGTTGTTTACGACGGGAAGGGGTTACGTTTTTGTTCATCCTAAATGACATAAAGGGCAGGGATGTCAGTTCACATATTCCCTTATAGTATTTGGACAGTATGGGCTAGTGTGTTTGTATGATCCTAGATATGTGGTCACTCTGGTTGCCAAAAGTGGACACAAAATAAATCCTTTTATCCTTATCATCCCCTTTTTGTTTGAGGACAAGTAATTCAGGTCTATCTCTTTCTCCAATCTGTTTTTGTGTGACTCCACAAATTTTTTAGAGCATACCCTATCCACAAATTTGCCTGACATTCCAGATAAACGGTCAGTAAGTCTGGACTCATCGTACGCTATTCTTTGAACCCTGAGTATCTGATAATGTAAAAAGTGACCTAACTATGCTCTTGGGTTGCAGGCTATCGTATCTCAAAAGGTTGTTCTGATCAGTCGATTGTACAAGCAGGTCAGCTCTCAACCTACCCTCCTCAACATATACTATAATGTACATAGGCACCAAATGCGACCCCATAGCGGTCCCCTTAAGTTGGATGAGAAACTTGTCACCAACTAGAAAATGATTGCAGGTAAGAATGGTTTCCAAAAAACCCAGGATGAATTCTTTATATTCTTTAGTGTAACTGGTAGATTCCAGAGTTTTTTCAAAACTGCTTAGCCCCTCATGATCCAAAGGTGATCCAATGTGAAGGTGACAGGTTCCCTTTATATTCACATACGTTTTATAAAACAGTTTAAATAGCCAGTAAAATGTATCATATAAATATTAAACAGAAGCAAAGTAATCTAAAGTATCACCTTATAATTACCAGCCATCAATTAAATTCATTTTTTACTATTAAACAGAGCAAGCCTGAATTACTATAAAATACCTTAACAAACTTATTCAATACACATATCCCTTATGTTAAAAAGTTACTGCCCCCTCAAATTAAAATCTGTCAAATTAAAATCTGAGTAATTTTTATGAGCAATAATTTCAACAAAATACTTCCTAGAATTTGACACCAGTCTATCACATTTCTATTTAGTAATTTATGCCTATTTTCACTACATAACTACTTTAATTCTGAAACATTGCTAGGTCTTTGTGCATGATCTGCTTGTTTAATGTGCTGCCACAACATCTTTATTGGGTTTAACTAGTCCAATCCAAAAATGTAATTATTTTTTTTCATCAGCCATTCAGATGTAGATTTGCTTTTGTGTTTTGAATAGTTGTCTTGCTACATCACCGATTTAGACTTCAACTTCAGCTTATGGACAGATGAATGGATGCTCTCCTTAAGACTTTTCTGGAACGGTGCATGTGAAGTTAAATATACATGAGTCAAAGAAGACAAAAGTATTATGAGAATGATATATTAATTCCAGGCAGGCTTACAAATGAATAACTGAGATAATAGTAAAACATTTAAAGGGGTTATCAAGGTTCCTAATTTTTTTTATTAATGGCTGCAAATGACCTGAATTAAAAAATCAAACAGTACTCACCTTCCTGGCGATCCAGTGCTGACGCTTCAGCGGCCCTCCTGGAAGATTGTTTACATGCGGGCAACATGTGACCGCTGCAGCCAATATGAGGGCTTAGAGGTCATGTGTTAGTATTTCTGGAATTATGCAATTTGTCACCCCTGTGCCCTCTGATTGGCTATCTGCAAGTAAACAATAACTGGGAGGGCCGAAGAAGCATCAGCGCTGGATCGCCAAGGAAAAGGAAGGGTGAGTTGTTTTGTTTAATTCAGGTCTTTTGCAACCTTTATTAAATGTTAGGAAACCGGATATTCCCTATAAAGATGGTACACAGAGACACATTAGACAAAGGTTATTGTTGCAAAGGAAGGGCAATTAATGAGAAGAATCCTTCATGAGGCTAATTTGCATTACTTTATCCTGCAGAGGCGTAGATAAGTTCTCCAGCACCCAGGGCAAAAATTAAGTTTGGCGCCCCTCCCCCCAAACCTCTTCCCTGACATCTCCTTCCCCCTCACCATGTTTGTTTTCTCTACCAATCAATGAGGCATCATTTTTTCCACATTTTTTTATGTAACATAAAACATAACATAAAACATAAAACTGTTTGTACATTTTACAAGCAATATAGTTCTATATACAACACCAGAACAAAGCTCATTCATTACATAAATACAGTACCAGAACAAAGCTCATACATATATACGGCACCAGAACAATGCTCAGTAGATATATACAGCACCATAACCAAGCTCATTACATAGATACAGCAGCAGAACAAAGCTAATTTCATATATACAACACCAGAACCTAGCTCATTACATTTATACAGCACCAGAACAAAACTCACTATATATATAGCACCATAACCAAGCTCATTACATATATACAGCACCAGAACAAAGCTCAGTGCATATATACAGCACCAGAGCTAAGCTGAGTACATATATAGAGCACCAGAACCAAGCTAAGAACATAAATACAACACAAGCACAAATACAGCTCAATTTAGTGCAACCCCTGCCGTATAGGTTTGCTCGAAACTGCATACAGCTCCCAGCATGGCCCAAACAATGCTAAGGATATGCTGGGAGATGCTGTTTTACAAAATAAAAAAAAAATCAAACCACCCATCATCTCGCTGCAGTTCATACAGTGACTACAGTGCTGATTAGAGGCAAATAGTGCTCCACATTGTTGTGGAAGTCAATGGCTCAAAATATATTAGACTGAAATTCAGACGAGTGTTCAAACCGGCACTCACGCCAGGAACTTTATCCAGCATCCTAATCAGGAGATTTCATATCGATATCAGAGAGGAGGAATAACACACAGACAATGCTGGCATGCTCAAATTACTCCTCTGAGGTTTGTTACTAAACTCAATTACAATAATATCATTCAAAAGGGGTGTAGGCTTGAGGTAAACCAATCAGAGGCAATGTGACAATAGCATACCATGAGAATATTTCATATGCATTATTATAATTCTTCATTAAAATGCTGACATAAGGTAACACCTGGAGACAGGCATAAAGTGTTAGCTGTTCTTTCCCATAGAGGGAGTACAAAAGATAAAGAGAAATAGTTGCACTTTATGTCTGGGCGTTCAGCAAGACAGCCATTTGAACATTTTGAAGGCCATAAGAATAATACACAATAAACTACAAATTTTTGCAAACTCATGTAGCGGAAAAGTCATTAGAAAATAGAGAATAAATATCTTTAGAATTCGGCATCCTGCTTGATAATTCCTAATGTAATTTAATACAGAGAATATAAGCAAATTGACCATCCGTCACAACATATAGCCAACCCCTGTATATAGTGCTTCACATATAACTCCTTCTATAGTGCTCCACATATAGCCCACCCCTGTATATAGCCCCTTGTCTATAGTGCCTCACATATAGTGCCCCATATAGTTCTCCACATATAGCCCACCCCTGTATATAGCCCCCCTGTAGATAGAGCCTCACATATAGCTCCCCCTATAGTGCTCCACATATAGCCCACCCCTGTATAAAGCCCCCCCTGTACAGAGTGCCTCACATAGAGCTCCCCTATAGTGATCCATGTGTAGCCCAACCCTGTATATAGCCTCCACCTGTAGATGGAGCCAACCCCTGTAGATAGAGCCCCCCTGTATATAATGTCACTCACATTTTTATTAGGATAAAGAAAAAACTTTACATATGCACCTTAATCCCGTTCCCGCTGTCCGGTGGCAATGCAGACCTGCTCTCTTCTGAGCAGGTCTGCTGGGGTTGAACGACGCAAGCAGCGTGATGACCTCATCATGCCGCTTGTTTCGTTGAAAGGCGCTGATTGACAGGGCAAGTCATATTGCCCTGCCAAGCAGTGCTTTTCATAGACGCAAGCGGCGTAAGAAGCGCAAAGAAGTAATCACGCCGGTGAGTCGGTGAAAGGCGGAGCGTACCCGGCCATTCGTCGTCTATAGTGCAGGAGGGGGTGGCATGTGGCTGGTATCAGTGACGCCGCCGCACCCTCAGAGAGGCAGCAGGCCACCATCATGGACGGTGCGGCACTGGCGCCCCTCCACCTTCCCTCTTAGTTGCGCCCATAGCACATGCCCCGCCTGCCCGCCCATAGCTACGCCCCTGTTATCTTGCCAGGAAAGTGCTCGCGCACCTATGTATGCAGATTATTTTTTGCTGTATGTCTGTGTAGTTCATCCTCGATTGTAGTTACACTTTACTTTCCTCTATGTATATTCCTCCATTGGGGCTTTTCACAGTCAATATCATTTGAGTACTAGAGAAAATGTCTGTGATTTTATAGTCCTATTGTGAGCTGAGTATGCACACAGTGTTTAAGGGTAAGATATCAGTACCAATTTTAAATCTTCTACTGTTGCAGGGAAAAGTATCAGTTTCTGATGATTATGAGAGGGCACTTTTGATATGTGTTTTCCTTAGATTCTTTCTATGTGACCACTAGGGGATCCTATTGTTGTGCGCCAGATGTTTGTATTCTTAGAGGCTACATCTTGAAATTCTTGTAGTTCTGTGCATCTTCTCATCAATAACTCACAGGTGACACCATTGTTGTAGGAAAGTTTTGCATTTAACCCCCAGTATCTAAACATATTCAAATATACCACAGAAAAATCATGGCTGTAAATCATGGATTTTTTTGTATGTGTTTTGGATGGAAACTGTTCCATGTCAAATATAAAAGGTGGCCTGTAGTTTTGTGGTGAATTAATGTTTACATTGTATTATTTTTAATGTAGATGGTGCTCTCCAGTGAATTGACATGAGACAGCAGGTGGCTGAGAATTAATTTGATCCTGATAGTATGTACAGCACGTGACTGTTGTAGTGAGTGATTGTCACACAAGTATGGCACATCATTGCTTCGGTGGTTTAAACAGAGGGTGGTGAAAGACCATGCATCCATCCATGCCCAAATCCCTTTTTCAAAGCATTCATTGTATACAAATTATGGTTTTGGTCATGGAACTTTAGTGCCAAATGGAGTCTCAGCCACAACCTAGTGGTGTCTCTTGACCAATCAGACCATGACATGCCTTAATTTGCATACTTAAAGGGGTTGTTCAAGAATCTACTCTTGTTACCTATCCACAGAATAGGTTATAATTGTCTAATCGCTAGGATCCCACCACTGGGACCCCACCATTCGCAAGAATGGGGGTCCCAAACCCGCCATTTCTACTCACTGCACTCCCTGCAGTAGGAGGTGCTTGAATAGAGCCGCGGTCCAGCATGTGCCCACTGTGGATAGGTGACAATTGTCAATTCTGAGACAGCACCTTTAATTTAATATAAAAGTTAATTTCAATATGGAGCATATGGTGCGCTATTGTACCATATTATCAATGGTATCATTTACAGCGAGCTCACACTTGCTGGCATTAAGTTCCACACAAACGTTACCGAAGTGTTGGGATTGTGAATAGACATCACATTCTAGCTGGAAGTGATGTCTGTTCACTCTCAAGACACTTCAGTAACGTTAATGTGTGAGAAAGTGACAGCACATCGTGATCTCGCAAGATCACAATGTGCTGAGTACATGAATGGAGAGAAGTGTATGATGCTGATTGGTCAGTGTCATACACTTCTCTTTACAATGCCCATTTGGTCAAAAGCTAAAAAACGCCCAGTTGGGCATTAAGAAAGTCATTAGCAGAAATCTAAAATAGGTCATAACTTGGTGAAAATGTATCGTTTTTCTAAATAAAAACACTGCTGTTACCTACATTACAGCGCCTATCACATTATGTTGAAGATAGGACACTTATAATGTGGTGACAGAGCATCTTTAAGGTGTTAAACATCACAAACCACTCATTGTGGTAAACATGCGATAAAGGGGCAAATATTTTTTCCCCTAGCACTATTTCTTAGTGTGACATAAGCAAGAGGAGCTCTATCCATCAAATTTAACCTCAGTGTGGCTAGTGATAAGCAGAAGAAATTAGAGAAGTAAATGGTTACTATGGAAACCCAGCAAAGCTGAGTTTTAGTAAGCTGCAATAACACCACCGTCCAGCTGTTAATTATGAGAAAAAGGCCTACAATGAAGATCAGAGTAATCAGTCCTCCACCAATACTAAGAAAATAACATAAAATAAGACAATATAACCCCAAATGTCTTAAGAATATTGTGCTGAATTTAAACAGGAAATAAAACATCCATCTTATTGAGTAGCGATAAAAGAGTTAACATGTTAAATAGGTCCTTAACACCACATGCATACCATACGTATTACTTGTGGATTTGCTGCACTGATTTTCATACGGAAAATCTGCAGCGTAATACAGTGCCAGCAAATCAGATTTCAAGTAATCTTATCTAGACATTGCAGAATTTTTTAGCACATAAATTGAACTACGGTGCGGCTTTTAAAATCCGCCGCATGTCAATTTGTCTTACCGTCTTAGAATTGTATCTGATAAGTTTCTATTTTTTTTTAAAAACTCCCCAATATTCGCAGCAGATAATTTGCACCTGTTTCCGCATAAAAATGTCTAAATCTGCATATAAAAACGCATTAAAAAAATGCATAGACCACATCTATGTCTCTCCTCAATTTCTCTCTAACCTGACATCATCTAGTATCCTCTCTGTTCCCTAGTCAGACTATAGTCCAGTCATTGTTGTTTCTAACCATCTTAGACCACAATGGCTCCTTAATGATTCTCTGTTATACCATGAGGAAGTCGTTTCTCATCTTGACTCAACTTTGAAAGAATATTTCTCTATCAACGCTACCTCCATCTCCTCTCCAGTTTCCCCATGGGAAGCTCACAAAGTAGTTTTGAGAGGTCACTGTATTCAAGAAGCCTCTCGTAAAAAGCAACAACAAATGTCTAAACTATTGGACCTGGAGACCAATGTGGTTCGGTTAGAAGTAGAATTCAACTCCTTCCCGCATAACCTTGATCTTCGCACAGAACTTCTCCATGCTAGAATTGAACTATATTTATGTGTCAGAACAAGTTGAGAAAAAACTTTGCTGTTCCACACACAGACACCTCATGTCTAATAATAAACTTTTAACTCCGTACTCCCACAGACTATGTAACTCCTCTTACTGTTCCTCTCCCATCTCGCTTAAAACATATTGAAACATTATCACTTCTAATCCTGTCCACATTATTGATAAATTTAAACATCATCTCTCTAAACTATTTTCAGACCGGACCTTGCCATAACATTCAGACATTCTGCAATATTTACAGGCCTTAACCCTTCTATTTTTACCCCTAATTTTGTCTGACACCTTAGACTCTGATATCCCAGTGAAAAAAGTGGAGCAAGCCATAGAATCTCTCAAAATGAATAAGAGACCAGGTCCAGACAGCTTCACAGCCAAATACTACAAATGGTTTGCACGTACTTTCATCCCTCTCCTTGTAACCTCAAAGAAAATAACCGCCCCCGATACCTCCAGGTTGCTAGCGTCAGTCTCAATGATCTCAATACCCGTAAAAGTCCCTACACACTGGGTAAATTATAGGCCCATTTCCCTTATCAACATAAATTTGAAATTGCTTGTCAAAATTTTGGCCAGTATATTAAACCGTGGGTTTTGGGCTCATTGATTAGTAGAGATCAGCGCCATGCAAATAGGCTGTGGACGGCGTCAGGTACCTATCCCATTTGATTCACCTATGCAATTCACGCAAAATACACAATGCTTTTAACCTTAGATATGCAAAAAGCATTTGATTCTCAGCCATACTTATTTACAGTACTCACTCACTGGAAATTTCTTATTTACTTTATTAAATGGGTTAGGGCCCTGTACAGTTTCTCCTCAGCTTTTATTTGCAATAGTGGTTAATCAACCTTGCATTTTCCAATAGCCTGTGGTACCCATCAGGGCTGTCCCTTCCCCTCTCTCCTTTTCATTATAGCCCTTGAGCCCATTGCTGTCCCCCCATGTTTAAAACCCAATATACAATGAGTTGAGTTAGCATCTATCCAGCATAAACTCCAGCTATTAGCAAATTACATTCTGGTCTTCCTTACCTCTCCTGTAACTTATCTGCCTAATCTCCGAGAGGACTTCTCCAGTTTTGCAACTCTTTCTGGTCAACCATACTAAATTTAAAGCATTCAATTTGATCCTTCCCCTTTATGTAGTTAATGCCCTCAAGTCCGCCTTTCCGTTTCCCTGGTCCACCACCCATCTAGATTACCTTGGCATTCACCTTACTAATGACGCTTAGCCCATTTATTCTGCTAACTATCTCTCTCTACTAAGACACCTTAGGAAACTATTGGAAGAGTGGAATAAATACCATATTTCACAGATTGGACTCCTTTATGCAGTTAAAATGACGTTCCTCCCCAAATTATTATATTATTTTCGGGTGCTCCCAGTGTCTATTCTTGACTATTACCTACGTACAGTCCAATGACTGATCCTAAAGATTATTTCAAATGGCTCCATCCCTAGAATTGACAGACCTACTCTTTACAGGCGTAAGCTTAATGGTGGCCTAGGAGTCCCAGACATCACTAAGTACTACTACGTGGCTCAAATTGCCCCACTAGCCAAATACTATGCTGCCACTGAAGCACCATTATGGCTTACACTGGAAGCACCCAAATGTGCTCCGTCCACCTTTCTAGCCCATCTATGGACCCCTTCCGCTTTGAGACTACGGATTAATAATCCAATTATGAAACATTCCCTAAAGCTTTGGATAACTTCAAATATTCTTCTAATTTTATTTCCCCTCACATACCTTTACTGCCTATGTTTGTACCTCTAATATTTCCTCTGGCAAAATTTGCTCCTCACCCATTTATGTAATGGCAAGCTGCTGGTTTGAGTACAGCATACCACTTTCTATCCATTGAAGATGTAACTCCCTTCCCTACTCTGCAGGAAAAATATAACCTCCCCTCAAATGAGCTCTTCCGCTATTTACCAATTATGGCCTTTGTGTCCACTCTTCTCAAAAACACCTCCTGCCCACTATACCTTCACTTTTAAACACAGGTGTAGAATAGCCCCCCAAGCTCTGCTCTATATTTGGACATGCTACAGAGGATCTATAGAGGAGATTTTTCTTACTTATCCAAAATTGAGAATTAACTAGTCAATCGAGATAGAGAAGACCCTAGTAGCTGGCAGGGATGTATGATTCAAAGAGACAAATATAGTGTGCATTAGCACAAATATCCCAGTTTCCCAGCTACTACTTGAATTATGGCATTAGGTAAAACATAACTTTTAATATTTAGCTTTAGAAATAGAGTGCCATGAAAAAACGGTAGACGTACAACATTGAGTTTGGATTAAAATGTGCAAAGTCGGTTAGCGTAGCATTGGAGATGTAGGAGGTATTGACATCTCATGGACGTGAAGTGGCTAGCATGTACGGCAGCTGCAGACTGCCTAAAGAGCCTCTGTTCTACGTAGGATAAGGTGCAAGAGCTAAACAGCGACTAAGTTAGATTTAAAAAAGCACTAGCCCCCCCCCCCCCCCGACATGTTTCACTGAGTGAGCAGCGACTTCAGGGGATAAATTCGGGGCTATTACCGGCGCGTGCAAAAATTGCTTCCTGTTATAGTAGGGGAGACACCCCTCGTGGGGTGCGTCATCCCCAGTGATAGCCAGTAGGATTCACAGTGAGGGATGAGCCCTCATAATGTGTGATTGGCATGTCGGCTAGCCTATGTAACGAGGCAGCCGTTCACCCAGTTGCAAGCCGAAGCCGGCGCATGCGCACTGTAGTGAAAGCGGGTGATAGTGTTTTTTTCCCTTCCTTCTGAAGGTGGGACAGCTGTCATTACGAGGTGTCTGCAAATACCGAGCAGAGTGCTACATATGTAGATGCGTTACTTAGTGGCATAACGTCAGGATTTGCCACAATACAGGTAAAAAGTTACATTTGGATATAATCCTGATGTTTAATGTATTTATGGAGAGGATAAGGCCGAGTTGGAACAGTAAAGTTATATTCCAAATAGGATGGCATATATAAGAGGAAGCAGGAGAGTTATAATTTATGTTGTACTGAAGGGCAAATTGTAGCTCCTAAAAGTAGGATTACAGTGACAGGTTAACTGTATATACAGGTAAGGTTTATTATATACAGTATATAAAAGATTGCATCACATAATGGTGTGTAGTATACATATAGTTGTCAAGATTTGATATGATCCATATTATTTGGATAATTGGAATGGAAATTCATGAAGGATATTTATAAAGGATTTTATAAAAAGGCAGCGAAAGTAAAACCCTTGTTTAGACCAATGGGGCTAAGAGAGCCTAACCTATGTATCCAGCGTGCTTCTTCTTGTAAACAATTTTTTGTCTAAATTGCCTTCCATAGGGCCCAATTTGACTTGGGTAATGCCCCAAAATTGCAGGGCATTGGCATTTCCTTGGTGACAAGATCTAACGTGTCTGGAGAGAGGGGTGTCTTCTTGTGTGTTGATAGTACTCACATGCTTGGAGATTCTTCTCCTAAGCTGTTGAATTGTCTTACCGATATATAGTTTTGGGCATGGGCATTTGGCGGCGTATATAACACCGCTACTCTGGCAATTCATAAATTGTCTGATGGTGTACTGTTTTCCATCTACAGGGTTATTGAAGGTTTTGGTTTTTGGCATATATGGACAGAATGTACACCTGCCGCATGGAAAAGAGCCTATGGTGGGCGGCGGGAGCCAGGTGTTACGAGGATTAGACGTTTTAGTATAGTGACTGTGTGTTAAGTATTCCCGAAGGTTCTTGCCGCGTCGATAAATAATACTTGGGTAGTCAGAGATAACCTCAGCCAAATCTGGATCAGCCCGTAAAATGGGCCAATGTTTCTGTAATATATTTGATATTGAAGAGGAACAGGTATCAAAATTGCGAATACATCTGATGGTGGAGGAATGTTTGTCTTTGTTGGTATCTGAATGTGTATTACCGTATAGAAGTTCATCCCTAGAAGCAGCTCTTGCTCGTGCGTATGCCCTATGTAAGGTCTTTTTAGGATAACAGCGTGCTGTGAATTTTTGGAAGAGAGTATAGCATTCTTGCTGAAAAGTTTGTTCGTCAGAGCAATTCCTCCTAGCTCTCAGTTATTGTCCTATCGGTATACCTTTTTTGAGTGCTGGTGGATGAAAGCTACCCCAGTTAAGGAAGCTATTTGTAGAGGTTGCCTTCCGGTAAATATTGGTGTGGATACCTCCACCAGAATCCAGAGAGATCTGAAGGTCAAGAAAATTGATTTGTTTGGTGTGTATTTGGTGGGTGAATTTCATCCCTATTGTGTTGTGTTTGAGAATATCCATGAAATCAAGAAAAAGTGTTTCATCCCCGTTCCAAAAAAACAGTATGTCATCTATATACCTGCCCCAAAATAAAATGTGACTAGTGAAAAAAAGTAGGTCCTCGTTGAAAATTAAGGTGTCTTCCCACCATCCCAAAAATAAGTTGGCCTGAGTGGGTGCACAGATTGTGCCCATAGCTGTGCCCTTAAGTTGATGGTAAAATTTACCATCAAAAAGAAAATAGTTGTGCGTGAGTAAGAAATGAAGAAGTGATATTGTAAACTCATTGTGAGCATAGAATTGTGTACCTTTTGTATTCATAAAATGTTTGACTGCTTTTAATCCAAGTTCGTGCTTAATATTAGTGTAGAGGGACTCTACATCTATAGTGGCTATTAGCGTGGTAGTAGAGACATTGATCTCCTGGATTCTGGTGAGGGTATCTTTGGTATCTTTCAAGAAGGATGGTAGTGCTCTGACAAATGGTGACAAGATTTCATCAACATACTTGCTTATTCCCTGTGTCAGGTTATCGTTACCTGATACGATGGGTCTACCGGGAACGGGGATGGTATTTTTGTGAATCTTGGGCACTGGATAAAATGTAGATAAGGTTGGGGTGGGATTGAACAAGAATTTATATTCGTCTTGAGTGATCAGTTCTTCAAATTTGGCCTTGTCAAGGAGATGACTTAGTTCTACAAGGAAGCGTTCTGTAGGATTATTTTCTAGGATGGTGTAAGTTGATGTATCATTTAGGAGTCTATAGACCATAGAGACATAGTCATCTCTGTCAAGAACGACAATATTCCCACCTTTATCAGATGATTTTAATACAATTTCATTATTTTTGCAAAGTGCATCTAGAGCGGTCTGTTCCATTTGGCTAAGGTTATCTCTGACGCCAGCTTTTTGTGTCTTGAGTTTACCAAGCTCAGCACTTACCAACTTGACAAAAATGTCAATATGTGCGAACTGGGTGAAAGGGGGGGTCATACGTGATCTAGGTCGCAGAGTTGAGAATGGGCCAGTGGCTGTGTTCACTCTGCATTCATTTTCATTCGCTAACTCCTCCAAAGCGTGCAAAGTTCTGAGTTCTGTAGGGTCGAGCTGATAGGTATTGGTGTTGGTTTTGAAATATTTGTGCAAGGCAAGTTTCCTTACAAAAAGATGAATATCTTTAGTCCATGTGAACTCATCAAATGCAAAGGTGGGGGTGTAGGAAAGACCCCTGCATAGGAGTGTTTTCTGATGGGTGTTTAATTGTACGGACGACAAATTGCATATCTGCATGTTATCAGAGATTTGATTCCCTACGTTGGTTGCTTCGTCTGATTCCATGGTGTTTGCTGTATTCCTAAAAAAGGAAATGTATTTGGAGGACATGTAAGGAAAGAATTTGTGTTCATTGCTGTAGCTGTGTTTCTCCCACTGCCATCCACAATGGATGGGGTTGATGGTATATTCGTTGTTGATGGTACATTTTTCGTCTTGGGTAAGGACGAAGAACGTGTAAAGGAGGATACTGAGAAGGGTGTAGGAGCGGTCGTATGTTGTCCACTGGCGCCAAAACATTGTGTATTCGTTTTGTTGGAATGGAAACAGAATCGGAAAATGACAGCCCGAAGGCCGTAAATGGATGCACGTACAGCACAGAGTAGAGAGCCAGGACGACATAGACGCCGGCATCAGTCACCGACGCCAAGGCACAAACATACCATAAAGTACGCACATCAGGATCCAATTAAAAATGCAGCAAATACACCGCATAGTTACATAGGCGAGTCACAGAGAGCAAGCACGAATCAGGCCGATAATTTATTTTTATTTATTTTTTTTTTATTATTATTTTTTTATTGGGGGGGGGGGGGGTTTGCTCGCTTTATCGGCCTGATTCGTGCTTTCTCTCTGTGACTCGCCTATGTTACTACGCGGTGTATTTGTTGCATTTTTAATTGGATCCTGATGTGCGTACTTTATGGTATGTTTGTGCCTTGGCGTCGGCGTCGGTGACTGATGCCGGCGTCTATGTCATCCTGTCTCTCTACTCTGTGCTGTACGCGCATCCATTTACGGCCTTCGGGCTGTCATTTTCCGATTCTTTTTCTCTTGCTGTATCACAGCGTTCAGTTTGGTGCTATGTCGTCTTGCTGGGTTCGGCCGCCTTTGGCTCCCCCCATGTTACTAACGATGCTGTTTGCATCGATCCCTTTGGCTGAGTGGTTACCAGGGGGCCGGCTGATCGAATGGGCGTCTGTTCTGACGTCTTGTGTTTTTATTGGTGCGGCTCGATCACGCCTCCGGCCAGGGAGGTGGGGCTTGATGTGCATAAGATCCCAGTGTTCTGCCGGCGCATGTTGGGACCGACATCAGATGTCTCATACATGCCGTAACTGAAAACGATTCCATCTGCCCTGAAATTTTGTTGTTAGAAATATATTCTATATAATTACAGCTTTAGAACCAAGCTCTGACATACAAGGCTCCAGAACAAAGCTGAATACATATATACAGGCACAAAACCAAGCTCAATACATATATACAGCTCCAGAACCAAGTTCATTACATATATACAGCACCAGAACAAAGCTCATTACATATAGACAGTACCAGAACAAAGCTCAGTACATAAATACAGCACCAGAACAAAGCTCAGTACATATATACAGCATCATAACCAAGCTTAGCACATATATACAACACCAGAACAAAGCTCAGTACATAAACACAGCACCAGCACAAATACAGCTTAATTTAGTGCAATCCCTGCCGTATAGGTTTGTACGGCGTAAAACTACAGCTCCCAGCATGGACCGAACAATGGTACGGATATGCTGGGAGTCGCTGTTTCACAAAAAAATCATACCAGCCATCATCTCTCTTCAGATCATACAGTGACTACAGTGCTGATTAGAGGCAGAATAAATATTTATATTAAGTGACTCACCGGTGACTATTTCAGATTCTAGTTTTTCTCTTTTCTTCTCCATCCGGTCCAGACCTCTATGATGACTTCTCCCGGCCACAACCCATTTCTGCAGTTTGCCGCTCAAATGTCTTTAGCTACTCACTATTCAAACATTTCTACACCTATAAATGAAGATAAAATTCTCATAGTGACAAACACTGTACCCCTAATAGTTCCATACACTGCACCTCTATTTATAATAGCACCATATACTGTGTTCCCAATTATAATAGCACCATACACTGTGTCCCTGATTATAATAGCACCATACACTTTGTCCCTGATTATAATAGCACCATACACTGTTTCACACACACTGTGCTCCTTGTAGATAGTGCCCCCATAGAGCCCCCTGTTGATAGTGCCCCCCATAGAGACCCTGTAGATAGTGCCCCACATATAGCCCCCTGTAGATAGCTCCACACATATAGCACCCCCTGTATATAGCACCCCACATATAGCCCCCCTGTAGATGGTGCCCAACATATAGCCCCCCGTATTTAGTGTCCCACGTATAGCCCCCCTGTAGATAGTGACCCACATATAGCCTCTCCTGTAGATTGTGCCCCACATATAATGCCCCCTGTATATAATGCCCCACATATAGTCCCTGCGTAGATAGTGTCCCACTTATAGCCTCCCTGTAGATTGTGCCCCACATATAGCCTCCCCAGTGGATAGTTTCCCACATATTGCCTCCCCTGTAGATAGTGCCCCACATCCTCCACATTCTCCCCTGTAGATAGTGCCCCTGTATATGGTATCCCACATATAGCCCCCCTGTATATGATGTCCCACATATAGCCCCCCTGTAGATAGTGACCCACATATAGCCTCACTTGTAGATTGTGCCCCACATATAGCTCCCCTGTATATAGTTCCCCACATATAGCCGCTCCGTAGTGTCCCACATATAGCCTCTCCTGTACACTGTGCCCCACATATAGCCTCCCAGTAGATAGTGTCCCATATATAGCCTCCCCTGTAGATTGTGCCCCACATATAGCTCCCCCTGTATATAGTGCCCCACATATAGCCCCCTTTATTGTCCCACATATAGGTCCCCTGTAGACTGTGCCCCACATATAGCTCCCCGTGTAGATAATGTCACTCACACTTTTAAGTGGAAAAAACAACTTTACATACTCACCTTGATCCCGTTCCTGCGCCATCCTGTGTCAATGCAGGCCTGCGCTTTCAATGACAGCACTGATTGTCAGGACAGAATGACTTGCCCTGTCAATCAGAGCCTTTCAACAACGGAAGTGGCGCAATGACGTCATCTCGCAGCTAGCGTCATTGAAATGTGGTAATTGGCAGGGCAGAATGACTTGCCCTGCCAATCAGTGCCTTTCAACAATGGAAGCGGTGCAATGATGTCATCGCGCCACTGGCATAGTTGAAAACCACTGATTGGGGGGGCAAGTCATTCTGCCCTGTCAATTTGCGTCATTGTAAAGCAGGTACAATTAGTGCAGGGGGGTTGTGGCGGCGGCTGGTTTTAGTGGCACCACCGCCCCCACAGAGAGCCAGCAGTTTGCCGACACTGATTGTTCGGGCCGCCCATGGGGCACTGTTCAACGGACCATGGGGCATTTGCCAGAACTGCCAGATGGCCAGTCCGGCCCTGGTCTCACCTATTATTGTGGACACCTCATTTTCCAATCCAGGGTCTCAAACTGAAGCCCAAGGGTTGGATAACACTCTGCTACTACAGGAGATACTAAGTACAGTTAAAGGAACATGCAAAGTTACGGGCTTGCATGTTTAGTTGGATGGG
The DNA here is from genome assembly GCF_050947455.1 of Rhinoderma darwinii. NCBI lineage: Eukaryota > Metazoa > Chordata > Amphibia > Anura > Rhinodermatidae > Rhinoderma > Rhinoderma darwinii. The sequence goes on along the minus strand of NC_134687.1, from coordinate 190,722,396 downwards.
ATAAAACTCGATATTTCATCAATAAAGTCTGATGTGTCGGTAATTGGTAATAGAATAGATGAGGCTGGGGGCAGAATTTTCCTCCTGAAGGACTCTATGGCCGTACTATCAACGGAGGTTACGGAACTTAAACAAGATGTCAAACTCCAACAAAATAAGCTTACCGATATGGAGGACAGAGCTAGGAGATACAATCTGAAATTTGTGGGATTCCCCGAAGGGGTGAATAACAAAGACTGTGAAAAATGTATGCAGGAATGGATTCTGGAACAGATAAGACCAGAGTCCCTTTCTAAAAATGTTTGTGTAGAACGAGCCCACAGGCTTCCGGTCAAATCTAGATTAGCGGGTGCTTCCTCTAGGCCTATTTTCTAAAATTATTATGTTATCTGGATCGGAACACGATTATGCAGGAAAAGATGAAAAAGGGAGATTTGTTTTTTAATGAGGACAGGATTTCTAGCTATCCTGACTTCTCTATGGCAACAAATAAGCTCAGGCTGAGCTTTATTGAGGCCAAAAGGAGGTGGTACAAGGCAAATATTCAATATTCGCTTATATATCCAGCAAAATAAAAAAATCTGCCACAATGGAACTATGATCTTTTTCAATCAGCAATGGAGGCGGGTAATTGGCTGGACTCTAAAGGGTTCTAAATATAAATCTGTAGTTTACTTTCACTATGGGCGCTTAGTGGGGGGCTGGCAGCAATGACCGAACTTAAAACTTTTTTATTTTTTGTGTTGGGTCTTGGGGTGTGGTGTTCTAATTTATCTACCTTTGTTTGCAGGGGGGGAGGGATGGTAGGGGGAGATGATAGATGAGTAGTTTTCTGGGGCACTGGTAGTTGGTGCATTAGCAAACTATGTGTGGGGTCTTGGGGGAGGGTGTCAGTGAGCGAGGGGAGACAGAGAGAGGATCTTTTATTTCTTTTTTTTTCTCCTCTGTTGGCCATTTATAAAGAAGAACCATGCTGAAAATAGTGTCATGGAACATTAGGGGGGCCGCTGTAAGACAAAAGAAGTACGCTATCTTTAACTTAGTTAGGAATTTCCTCCCCACCATTATATGTCTTCAGGAGACCCATTTGGTCAAAGATAAAATTTGCAGCTTTCATGGAGGCTGGAAAGGCCAGTCTTATCATTCGGTATACATGCCCTTTTCCCGAGGGTGTTTCCATATTAATACATAGAATAGTAGAACCAAGATTTATGATGCCCTTATTGATACAGAAGGGAGGTATATCATCCTTTATGGATGTTTTGATGGAGTAACCTGTGTTCTTGCAGCGGTATACATACCCATAATTTTCATCATGTGTGATTAAGGTGGTCTCGCAATATTTGATATTGAAACCAAAATGCCCCTTCTTAATAATTGGAGATTTCAATGAAGTCATGGATGCCGAGTTAGATCTATTCAGGAAAAATCCAATAATATCCCATAGGTCAGCATCTAAGTTATAGGTTTAACATCTGAATTGGTCTGGCTTGATATATGGCGGATGAGGAACCCCCATGTTAAGAAATTTTCTTGTTTTACAAGTTTTAGGGAGCTGATGTCAAGAATTGACGTTACCTTCATTAATGAACTAATGTTAAATTATATAAAGAAAGTGTCTTATGAACCGCGTGGGATCTCAGACCATGCTCCTCTTATGGTCGAGCTTGATCTGAGCCCTAGACGGGTTAGTAAGGTATATAAGATTTTTCCATCAGTCTTGGTGAAAATTCCATTCCACGAGATAGATAATGAATTGTCAGTGTTTCTGGAAGCCAATTCAGGTTATCTGGATTCAGCGATATTATGGGATACCCTAAAAGCATTCATTAGGGGAGTTGTTTTCAAAAACCAAAATATTATTAAGAAAACACAGGATATTCAAAGAGATGTTATTAACCCCTTAACCCCTTACCACACCAGGACGCACCGGTACGTCCTGTATTGTAGTGCTTTAAGGCACCGGGACGTACCGGTGTGTCCTGGCTAAAAACTGTCACCCTGTCAAAGGACAAGGTGACAGAACTGTGCCGTCAACTGTTTATGAACGTTGATCGGCACAGCAAGACGGCAGGGGACCAATCACAGCGGTCTCCTGCCGGCGATCGCTGTGATTGGTCAGTCAAAACAGACTGACCAATCACAGCTCCATGATGTGGTGTATGTGATGGCGCTGGCTCAACGTGATGCATCGAAGTGTCTTGTAGCCTGTCGGCAACCACGATGGTTGCCACGGGCTCGGGTGTCAGCTGTTTGTCACAGCTGACATTGTGCTCTAATGGCCAGGACCGGAGCTAGGCTCCGATCTGGCCGATTAACCCCTTAGGGTATGTGCACACACACTAATTACGTCCGTAATTGACGGACGTATTTCGGCCGCAAGTCCCGGACCGAACACAGTGCAGGGAGCCGGGCTCCTAGCATCATAGTTATGTACGATGCTAGGAGTCCCTGCCTCTCCGTGGAACTACTGTCCCGTACTGAAAACATGATTACAGTACGGGACAGTTGTCCTGCAGAGAGGCAGGGACTCCTAGCATCGTACATAACTATGACGCTAGGAGCCCGGCTCCCTGCACTGTGTTCGGTCCGGGACTTGCGGCTGAAATACGTCCGTCAATTACGGACGTAATTAGTGTGTGTGCACATACCCTTAGATGAAGCTATCGCTGCATCTAAGTGATTAGATCGCGCCTTATGGTTGCTAATGACAACCATCGGCACCCACGGATGTTCCAATGGTTGTTATGGCAACCGTAGCCTAACAATCGCTTCCTAGTACGGAAGCCTATTAGGCCCCGCCGGGAGGCAAAGCCTAATAGGCTTGCTGTCAGTGAATAGCTGACAGCTCTAATACACTGCACTATGTAGGTAGTGCAGTGCATTAGAATAGCGATCAGGGCTTCATGCCTTCAAGTTCCCTAGTGGGACACAAAAAAAGTTAAAACAAGTTAATAAAAATGTTGTAAAAAAGTAAAAAAAAAACAAGTCTCATGTTAAAAAACACTATAACAGCCTTTTTTCCTATAATAAGTCTTTTATTATAGGAAAAAACAAAAAACATAAAAAAAAGTACACATATATGGTATCCCCGCATCCGTAACGACCCAAACTTTAAAAATATCATGCTATTTTATCCGTACGGTGAACACCGTAAAAAATTTTAATAAAAAACTTTTCCAGAATCGCTGTTTGTTAGTCACTACCCCTCGCAAAACAGAATAAAAAAAGGGATCTAAAAGTTGCTTGTACCCCAAAATTATACCATTAAAAATTTCAGCCCGTCCCGCAAAAAAGAAGCCCTCTTATAGCTTTTTTGATGGAAAAATAAAAAAGTTATGGCTCTCAGAATATGGTGACACAAAAAATAAATTATTTGAAACAAAAGTGATTTTATCGTGCAGACGCTGCAAAGCATAAGAGAAACTATATACATATGGTATTGCCGTAATCATACCGACCCGCAGAATAAAGTTAAATTGTCATTCATAGCGCATGGCGAACGCCGTAAAAAAATAAATAATAAAAAACATTAGAATTGCAGGTATTTGGTCACCTTCCTTGCCAAAAAAAAAAAATACAAAGTGATCAAAAAATCGCATGTACCCCAAAATGGTACCAATTAAATCTACAGATTGTACCGCAACAAATAAGCCCTCACACAGCTCCAGTGGAGAAAAAATAAAGAAGTTCTGGCTCTCAGAATATGGCGATGCAAAATGTGCAGAATGTCCAAAAGCGGATAAGATCTGACACCATTTATCAGTGCGACACTGGGCACACATCTGTGGATAATTATTTATTTACCCAATTATTATACCCTCTTATTATACCCTGATGTACTCCGCACAGCTTACATATGCGCCCCGCATTATAAACTGAAATACCAGCAAAACGCCAAACAAAACTACCACTAAGCAAAATTTGCGCTCCAAAAGCCAAATGGCACTCCCTCCCTTCTGAGCCCTGCAGCGTGCCCAAGCAGCAGTTTACGTCCACATATATGGCATCGCCATACCCGGGAGAACCCGCTTAACAATTTGAGGTATTTGTTTTCAGTGGCACAAACTGGGCACAAAATATTGTGCACTAAAATGGCACATACCTAATATACTAATTTACAATTTTCACTTTGCACCTTCCACTGAGCGTTCATTTCTAATAGAAAAAAAAAACCTGTGTGGTCAAAATGCTCACTACATCCCTTAATAAAATGCCTTCAGGGGTGCAGTTTCCAAAATGGAGGTCACTACGTGGGGGTTTGTTTTACTATTTGACCCCAGAGCCCTGCCATTGTGGGCTAATGCTGCAAAAATCACAAAAATAGGTCTCACATGCGCCTTTCACTCCTAAGCCCTGTCATATGTCCAGGCAAATGATAAATTCCTTGAGGGGTGTAGTTTACAAAATGGGGTCACTTCTCATGGTTTTACACTCTACTCTGGTACTTAAGGGTGCTCTGCAAATGCGACATGGCGCCCATACACCAGTCCAGCAAAATCTGTGCTCTAAAAGCCACATGGCACTCCTTCCATTTTGAGCTCTGCCATGTGCCCAAACAGCAGTTTAGAGCCACAAATGGGGTATTTCCGTACTCGGGAGAAATTGGGTAACATATTATGTGTTGTTTTTTGATCCTATTACCCCTTGTGGAAAAAAATTGGGTGCAAAATTACATATTTTTGGGAAAAAAAATAATTGTTAATTTTCACTGCCTCATACTAATACAATCTATGAAACACCTGTGGCATCAAAATGCTCAGTACACGCCTAGATGATTACCCTGAGGGGTTAAGTTTCCAAAATGGTGTCACTTCTCAGGGGTTTCTACTCTATGGGTACCTCAGGGGCTCTGCAAATGCAACATAACGCCCAAAAAACAATCAACCAAAATCTACATGCCAAGTAGCACTCCTGCCATTCTGAGCCCTGTGGTGTATCCAAGCAGCAGTTTATGGCCACATATGGGGTATTGCCGTACTCGGGAGAAATTACTTTACAATTGTTGGGGCGCTTTTTCTCCTTTATTCCTTGTGAAAATGAAAAAAATTCAACATTTTAGTGGAAAGAATGTAGATTTTCATTTTCACTGCATAATCCCAATAATTCAGCAAAAAAAACTGTGGGGTCAAAATGCTCACTATACCGCTAGATAAATTCCACGAGGGGTATAGTTTCCCAAATGGGGTCACTTTTGCCGGGTTTGCACTATTTTGGCCCCTCAGTGGCTTTGCAAATGTGACACGGGGCCGCAAACCATTCCAGAAAACTTGAGCTCCAAAAGTCAAATGGCACTCCGTCCTTTCTAAGCCCCGCCGTGTGTAGAAACAGCAGTCTATTACCACATATTGGTATTGCTGTGCTCAGAAGAGTTTGCTTTACAAATATTGGGGTGTTTTTTCTCCTTTATCTATTGTAAAAATGACTGGTTTTCTGGCCACCCATCCATAAAGTCCCACTCTCTGGAGTGTACAACTTATAGCGGTCCTATGGACAGAAACTTCCATCTCTGCTATGGATCTTTTGAGCTTCTTCAGTGTTATCATTGAGCGCTTTGTTAATTCTCAGATTAACCCCTTCGCGCACCTGGGCGTAAATGCACATCCAGCAGTAACTTTGCAAACCTGGGCATGCAGTTACGTCCGCGCTTTAACAGTTAACCGCCACGGGGCACTAAACGCGGTGCGGCACGGCTGTTAACTGTGCAGGGTGTCTGTCCTGCTCTCCGTGTTGCCGATCAGTGGCACATCGTCGCTGATTAGGGCAGTTAACCCCTTAGAGGCGGTCAATTGCGATCGCTGCCTTTAAGAGGTTTAGAACAGATCGGTAGCCCCCACGTGCATTTGCAGGGGAAGCCGACGGTTTTCACAGCAACCGGAGGCCAGTCGATGGCCTCCGGGCTGCCATGTATGGAAGCCTATGAGGACCAGCCGGAGGCTTGCCCTCATGGTCTTCCTGTCAGTGTGACTGTCACGTCACAATGACAGTTAGAATACATTACACTACCTAGGTAGTCGAATGTATTCTAGCAGCGATCAAAGCCGCAAGTCTTCATGTCCCCTACAGTGACAAGTAAAAAAGGTAAAAAATAAGATATTAAAAATGTTTTCAAAAAGTGTAAAAATAAAAGCTATAAGTTACTTAAACAAAAAATGTTTTTTTTCCTATAATAAGTCTTTTATTATAGGAAAAAAAATAATTACGTTAAAAAAAAGTACACATATTTGGTATCACCGCGTTTGTAACGAACCAAACTATAAAAATATAATATTATTTTTCCCCCACGGTAAACACAGCAAAAAAAATAAAAGTAAAAAAACAATGCTAGAATCACTATTTTTTGGTCACCACCCCTCTCAAAATATAAAAGAAAAAGTGATCAAATGTTGCATGTATCCCAAAATAGTACTAATAAAAACTACAACCTGTTCTGCAAAAGACAAGTCCTTACACAGCTTTTTGGACTGAAAAAAGTTATGGTTTTCAGAATATGGTGACACAAAATATATATATTTTTTTATAAATAAGTGATTTTATTGCGCAAACACTGCAAAACATAAAAAAAACTATATACATATGGTATCGCCATAATCATATCGACCAGCAGTATAAAGTAAAATTGTCATTTATAGCCCAATGTGAACGCCGTAAAAAAAAAAGAATAAAAAACCTTGTCAGAGTTGATGGTTTTTGGTCACCCTGCTTGCCAAAAAATGTAATAAAAAATGATCAAAAAAAATCACATGTACCCCAAAATGGCACCTATGAAAACTACAGATTGTCCTGCAATAAATAAGCCCTCACACAGCTCCGGTGAAGTAAAAATAAAAAATTCTGGCGATGCAAAATGTGCAGTTTTCCAAAAGCGGATAAGATTGGGCACCGTTTATCAGTGCGACACTGGCCACATATCTGTGGATTATTATTTATTTACCCCATTATTATACCCTCTTATTATGCCCTGATGTACTCTGCACAGCTTACATATGCCCGCACATTAAAAACTGAAATACCAGTAAAACGCCAAACAGAACAACCACCAAGCACAATCTGCACTCCAAAAGCCAAATGCCGCTCCCTCCCTTCTGAGCCCAACAGCGTGACCAAACAGCAGTTTACGTCCACAGATATGGCATCGCCATACCCGGGAGAACCCGATTAATATTTTATGAGGTATTTGTTTTCAGTGGCACAAACTGGGCATAACATATTGTGCACTAAAATGGCATATAAGAGGAAAATTTAAATTTTCACTCTGCACCTTCCGCTGCGCATTAACCCCACAACTTAATAGCATGTCGTGGTGTAGGAGGTGATATATGGAGCGGTCTCACGCGCTGAGCCCGCACCATGCTCTGCGGGTTTCTGCTGTGTATTACAGCTGACATCCGGGACTAACGTAAACCTACAAGAGACCTCTAAAAAAGGGAAGCGGGGGGTCCCCAAGAAACTATAGAGACAACCGAGAAGCAATGAAGCACGGGGGATAACACACCCCAATGGATAATATACAAAATATAATAGTCGCGTATTGTAAAATAATATATAGATCTTTATTAATAAATAACAATACATGATATCACATAAAATACAATAAACATACAACCGAACATATGGAGAGCAGCAGCACGGTAGACTAATAAGTATACCAAAGGGTTAAGCAACCCTGACCCAGCTCAGAGTCTACCATCCAAGTCGGATCCCAAAAATAAAAGATAAATAATAGATATGAGTTGTAAGAATGAATTTAACAAGAGATGTTATGGAAACTGCATACTATGTAAAGAACAATAATCTGCTATAAAGCTCTGGAAATATTAACAGAAAATGTGCAGAGAACCAAGCAAGAAAATGGCAGTAACAACAACATCAATAGATATCCTAAATATGAAGGAAACTCACATACCTAGGGACATGATGGGAGAGAGCTGAGATGGAACACAGGAGCAAAAACGCCTCGACGCGCGTTTCGCCACGGACTGGCTTCGTCAGTTTTATACTAATAAAAACTACAGCTCGTCCCACAATAAATAAGCCCTCACACAGCTCAATCGACCAAAAAAGAAAAAAGTTATGCCTCTCAGAATATGGTGAAACAAAACAATTATATTTTTAACAAATAGTTTTTACTTTGTAAAAGTAGTAAAATATAAAAAAACGCTATAAATTTGGTATCACCACACTAGCATTGACTCGCAGAAATAATTTAGGTTGTTGTTTTGCGACATGGCAACCTAAAACCATTTCAGCTAAATTTGTGCTCCAAAAGCCAAATAGCGCTCCTTCCCTTCTAAGCCTCGTTGTGGGTCCAAACAGCAGTTTATTACCACATATGGCATATTTCCGTAATCGGGAGAAATTGTTTTACAAATGTTGGGGTGCTTTTTCTCCTTTATTCCTTGTAAAAATTAAAAATGTCTATGTTTTTTTCTGAAAAAAAAGTAGATTTTCGTCTTTACAGATTAATTTCAATGAATTCAGCAAAACAACTGTGCAAAATTCTAACTATCCCCCTTAAAAAATTCCTTGAGGGGTGTCGTTTCCAAAATGGGGTCACTTTTGGGGGTTTTCTACTGTTTTGGTCCCTCCAGTACATTGCAAATGCGACACAGCACTGAAAACCAATCCAGCAAAATCTGCGCTCCAAAATCCAAATGGTGCTTCTTCTCTTCTGAGCCCTGCTGTGGGTCCAAACAGCAGTTAATTACCACATATGAGGTACCGCTGTAATCAGGGGAAATTGCTTTAAAAATGTTGGGGTGTTTTTCTCCTTTATTCTTTATATAAATTAATAAGTTTTTTCAGGGGAAAAAAAGTAGATTTTCATCTTCACATACTGTTTCAAATAAATTTAGCAAAAAAAACTGCCGGTTCAAACTGCGAACTATCCTGCTAGATAAATTCCTTGAGAGGTGTAGTTTCTAAAATGCTGTCACTTTTGGGTGGTCTTTACTGTTTTGGCACCACGAGACCTCTTCAAACCTGACATGGTGCCTAAAATATATTATAAAAAAAAGGAGGCTCCAAAATCCACTAGGTGCTGCTTTTGTTCTGAGGCCTGTGTTTCAGTCCATTAGCACACTAGGGCCACATGTGGGATATTTCTAAAAACTTCACAATCAGGACAATAAATATTGAGTTGCATTTCTTGGGTAAAACTTTCTGTGGTACATAATTGTTTTTTTATTACATATGAATTTTGGCAAAAAAAAAAAAAAAAATGTGTAAATTTCACCTCTTTACTTTAATTCCTGTGAAACGCCTAAAGGGTTAAAACTCTTTCTGAATGCTGTTTTGAATACTTTGAGGGGTGCCGTTTTTAAAATGGGGTGATTTACTTTCTAATATATAAGGCCCTCAAAGCCCCTTCAGAACTGAACTGGTCCCTGAAAAAATAGTCTTTTGAAATTTGCTTGAAAATATGAGAAATTGCTGCTAAAGTTCTAAGCCTTGTAACGTACTAGAAAAATAAAAGAGTGTTCAAAAAACTATGCAAACATAAAGTAGACATATGGCAAATGTAACTAGTAACAATTTTGTGTAGTATTACTATCTGTTTTACAAGCAGATACATTAAAATTTAGAAAAATGCTAATTTTTGCAAATTTTCTCTAAATATTGAATTTATTGACCACATTTTTTTCAGTAACATAAAGTACAATATGTCGCGAGAAAACAATCTCAGAATCAATTTGATAGGTAAAAGCATTCCAAAGTTATTTCCACATAAAGAAACACGTCAGATTTGAAAAAATCTGCTTCGTCCTGAAGGCCAAAACAGGCTCAGTCCTGAAGGGGTTAATGACCTCCTTGTGTGCTTTGGTGGGCGATTTTCTCTTGTCAGGTTTGTAGTTGTGCCATATTTTTTCAATTTTGTTATAATGCATAAATTGGTGCTGTGTGGGATGTTCAGAGTTAGGGATATTTATTTATAACTCCACCCTTATCTATACTTTTCCACAATTTTGTTTCTGGCCTGTCCGGAGAGCTCCTTGGTCTTTATGCTGCTTGCTTAATGGTGTTACAGACTCAGGGGCCTTTTAGAACAGGTGTATTTATACTGACATCATGTGACACTTTTATTGCACACAGGGGTCCTTATTCAACTAACTATGTGACTTCTGAAGGTAATTGGTCTGACCAGAACTTATTTATGGACATTATAGCCAATAGGGTAAATACATATGTACTTAAAATGCTTCAGTTTTTAGCATTTTTTTTTAACTTTTTCTGTTCAATGATTTTTATTAAGTTTTTTCCATACAAAAATTTTCATACAAAGAAAAAGAAAACAGTAGATGCACGATATACATGTCGTATTCCAGAGTTAACACAAGTGAATGTGTTAGTGTCCTAGTTTATATGACTGTTTTATATCTTTACATCTGTAGAACTTGTAAACAAATCAACAGAATAACAACATAACATCACTAGCAGTGTTGCTTTGTTCAAGTATATTTTTGTACAAATGTTTCTAATCCTTCCGTTACCAATTTGGCGTAAGGGTATGTAGGAGCTATATGTGTTGACATAGGGGGTTGGTTGACCAGCATTCCCAGATATTGGAGAATTTAGTGAAACTCAAATTTCCAAGCGCTATTATTCTTTCATATGCAAAGGATAAATTAATTAAAAGTAGGAGTTCTGCTTGAGTTGGTACGTCCACACTCTTCCAGTGTCTGGTCACTACCAGTTTTGCCATCGCCAGTATTTTGCACAACAATGTTCTGAATTTTGGAGGGATCTCTTCTATCTGTAAGAACAATAGAGCTAACTGAGGGGATTTAGAAATTTGTATTTCAAACAAAGACTCCAATAGTGTAAATACTCCTCTCCAATACTCCTGTACTTTTTGACATTCCCATAGTACATGTAACAGTGTGCCTTTGGTACCGCAACCCCTCCAACAAGTTTCTGGTATTGTTGGAAATATTTTATGTAGTTTATCTGGGGTATAGTACCATTGTAAGTGGGTTTTTAGAGCTGCCTCTAAGTGCGAACTGCATTGCAAGGACCTATGGATTTGTTTATATGCTCCCCTCCATTCTTCTTCTCCAAAAGATTTCCCCAACATCCGCTCCCATGTCAGGATATTATGGGTTTTGCGGAAGTCAGCGTGTCCTGATAATGTGTCGTATATCCCCTTAAGTATTTTGTTAGGTTTAACCATTAAATTAAAAAGTTTCATGTTGCATAGAGGGTGTTGATTTTTTAAGGTTGCTAAGTAATGTCTAACCTGTAAGTATTTGTAAAAATCGCCCCTGGGAAGGAGATATGTGTACCTCAAGTTCTCAAATGAGTTTAGCTGATTGTTAGAGTATAAATGAGACATTAGAGTAAGGTTCCTTGATTTCCAACTGTTCAAGCTTAAGTGTGGAATAGCTAATTCTAGTACCTCTATTGGTATCTGTGCGTTCGGAAGAGGCACAAGATCAATGGAATGTTCTTGTATGTGTGACCAACTCCTTAGGGCTGCTTTTGTGATTGGAGATATTTGTGGTGGCATGGTTATGTGCCAGAAGTCCAAAAACATGAGAGCTTTTAGGTTTGCCGGATAAACATAAGATGATTCTATATGTACCCAGTGAGTTGTAACTTTATTCATCCATCCAGGATGATATAGCGCCACCAGAGTAGAAGTATAATATCCATATATATCTGGTATACCCAAACCCCCTAGCTTCCTATCCCTAGTCAAAATATGTGCTGCAGCTCTAGGTTTTCGATGAGCCCAAATAAATTTCATTATCTCTCTCTGGATAGTTGTGAAAAAAGTTTTTGGTACTACTATGGGAACTGTTCTAAACAGATATAGCAGTTTGGGTAGCAGTAACATTTTGAATGCAGCAATCCTGCCTATCCAGGATACTTCAAATTTGTGTAACCTAGTCATTTCAATCTGTAATGTTTGCAGGAGAGGCTCATAATTCGCTCTGTATAGAGCCTTATGAGATTGCGTCAAAGTGATACCTAGATACGTGATGCCTTTTTCTTTCCAATCGAATGGATATTTATGTTTTAGGAAATGCAACACAGATGGCGAAATGTTTAGAGGCAATATTTGAGACTTCTGGGTATTTAGTTTATATAATGAAATCTGCCCAAAAGACCGGATGCAATCTAGTACTGCTTCTAGTGAATCCTCTGGGGAGGCTAAAGAGAGGATAATGTCATCCGCATAGAGTGAGATTGTGTGTGGTCTACTGTCAATATTTATCCCCTGTATATTTGTGTGTGTTCTGAGAGTTTGAGCTAATGGTTCCATAGATAATATGAACACTAGAGGGGATAGCGGGCACCCTTGTCTGGTTCCATTTGTGATTTGAAACGAGTCAGATAGTACACCATTAGTATACACCCTCGCTGAGGGGCTTGAGTATAGTGCCTTTATCGCTTCTATTATATTTCCTTGAAATCCCATCTTTTCCAATGTTTCAAAAGCATATTCCCAATGTATGCGGTCAAACGCTTTTTCCGCGTCTAACGCTAACAGAACCGATGGTGTCTCCAATTGCTCTATGTTATGTAGAATTCCTAGTACTCTACGGGTGTTGTCAGAAGCTTGTCTACCCTTCACAAATCCCACTTGATCTTCTCCTATTAGTGTGGGTAGCATGGGGGCAAGTCTCATGGCCAGAATTTTTGCATATATTTTTACGTCCACATTTAGTAGGGAGATGGGTCTAAAGTTTTGAGGGGCGTCTGTAGGTTTGTCAGGTTTTGGGATGGTAACAATTAAAGCGGCTTGATTCTCTGCTGGCATGGAGCCTGTATCCATTGCTTTTTGGAAAAATCTGCACATATATGGCATTAGATTACTCTGAAGAGATTTATAATACATATTCGTAAGTCCATCTGGGCCAGGGGACTTGCCATTAGGAAGTGTTTTAAGCGCCATTGAAATCTCTTTTTCTATGAATGGTGCACTTAAATTCATCAATTGGGTTTCTGAGAGTTGCGGCAAATTTATTTTTTGTAAAAAGGCCTGTATTTCTTTTTTCGATGGATGAGGGGAGAAGGGATCTTGATCCAGATTATATAAGGATGAGTAGAAGGTACGAAATTGGTTTGCGATTTCTGTGGGATGGGTTATTTTTGTTTGGGTATGCGGATCTAGTAAAAATGGGATCTTGGATTTCTGATGTTGTGTTTTTAATCTACTCGCTAGCAATTTTCCCGCCTTATTATTCTGCGAGTAATATCTTGCTTTGGTTTTTTTAAGATTCTTCTCATATTCTGAGAGTAAGCTACATCTTAGGTGTTGTCGGAGAGTGTACAATTTTTCCGCATTTTGTGGTGTCTGCTTAATTTTGTTCAGAGTTTCCAGGGAGCCTATTTCTGCCGTAAGAGAGGTAATTAAAGCCATCTTCCGTTTTTTTAGTATGTGACCTAAGCGAATGAGAGTGCCTCTGATGAAGGCTTTATGGGCATTCCAAAGGGTGAAGTCATTTATTTGGCCATTATCATTCTGTTGAAAGTATTCTCGGAGATCATTGGCAATAGTTAGTCTATGTTCTGTATTAGATAGTAAAAAAGGGTTACATCTCCATAAATACGTAGGGTTAGATACATTGCTTTCTTCCAGAGTCAAAGTTATTGCCGCATGATCCGACCATTTTATATTCTCTATAGAAGAATTTTTAGTAGCAAAGAGTAGTTCCTTGTCCACCAAAAATAAGTCTATGCGGGAATAGCTATTATGAGTTGGGGAGTAGAAAGAGTAATCCCTTTCTGTACTGTGTTGCGCCCTCCAGACATCATATAGTTCTTGTTTCGCCACTAAAGGACCAAGCTGGGGTTGGAGCTGGCGACTGGGATTCGTAGTATCTAAAGATGCATCGACTATAGCATTAAAGTCTCCACAAATTATTACCTTTCCCTGTCTAAATTTGTTAACTATTCTAATTATTTTGTGAAAAAAGCGAATTTGGTGGCGGTTGGGCGCGTAAATATTTGCCACTGCGTATGTGATATTATTAATCGTACAGATTAAAATAATGTATCTGCCGTTTGGATCATTATGGACTTGTATTTGTTGAAAAGCTACTGAGTTTTTTATCGCTATTAAGACTCCTCTTGACTTGGACGTATAGTGGGATTGGAATATATAAGGGAATTGATGGTGTTTAATTCGGTTCGCATCTGTCTGCAGTATGTGTGTTTCCTGAGCACATAGGATATCACATGCTATATCCCTAGATTCTTGCCACATGTGTGCTCTCTTGTGTGGGCTGTTCAGGCCGTTGACATTGAGTGAAGCTATTTTAATTGTCATTTAAAGGACAAGAAATTGTGGAGACAGACCCTATGTACGTTGAACAAACATCATCACAATCATTAGCTGCATCTGAGGTAAGTATCTCAAACCCTTTCTCCTGTTCATATTCACAATTAAAATATCCACTGCTAGCACAAAGATATAAGAAAAATACAAACAAAAAACAATAGATTCCACATGGATCTATCACAAACCATGGACAAATACAGCTGTCCATCAACTTGGGGGAAAAAATAGTCAGCTTGATATCAGGTCAAGATGACCGCAACTACACCTGTAAAAGCTTATCCTCAGGCATTGATGAGGGAGGTACTTCCGTGTCGACGACCAGCAGGAATCTCCTTTGGGAAGTAAAAGCACTCGATCCACTGTTGTCTTCTTAGTGCTTTCTATGTTTTCGGTGGTCTACCCTTTGCCATTCATCTTGAATCCGCTGAGGGGCGTGATTGGATTGCTGAGGTTGCAGGCGAACTGGTATGTCCCACGATTTTAGTAGGAGTGTGCCTTCTGGCAAATTTCGAATAACGTGCATAGAGTTGTTTCTATGGATGAGTAGGCGAACCGGGAATCCCCATCTGTATAGGATCTTGTTGTCTCGCAGAGCGGTTGTAATCGGGGCCAAATCTCTTCTTAATTGTAAAGTTGCTGCTGATAAATCCGTGAATATAGATAGGTTGTTGTATTGCGCTGGTATGGCATCTTTTCTTTTGAGGGATGACATCAGTTGTTCCTTCACATGAAAAAAATGTATACGTGCTATTACGTCACGTGGCACGTCGTCTGTGAGGTGCTTTGGTCTTGGAAGTCTGTGAATTCTGTCTATAATTAGATCTCTTGGGTTGCATCCAGGTAGCATGTTTTGGATGAAATCTTGTGCGTATTTCTGCAGGTCAGGCGCAGCTACATCTTCGGGGATCCCCCTTAATTTTATATTGTTCCTACGGGATCTGTCTTCTAAGTCGGCCATTTTTGCCTTGATTTGAGAAACTTCTGTTTCTAAGTCGTAATGAGCATCGATCAGCCCATTATGTGAGGTTACAAATTCGCTAAGCTTAGATTCCGCGTGTTGAACTCTGACCTCCACATCTTGTATTGCTGTGGACAGGGGATGTAGCATTTTGGCAAAGCCAGCCTGTAATGATGTACTAAGAGCCTGGAGCATAGTCTTCATTGTCAGTTCTGTAACTACATTAGTTGAAGATGGCATATCATCTAACATGTTTCCCTCTGAGATAAGTGCCCCAGGGGACGTGTTATGCCCTTCCGCTATTGCTGGGCCAATTATTGGAAGAAAAGTTTGCCTTAGTGGAGATGAGCTCCTTGAGCTCAGTAATGGCGGCGACGGGGATACTACACGCTGTGTGCTCTGCCCCTGATGTCGTCCCCGACGACCTGTGGCAGCGCGGTTTGCTACCCGAGTGTCCCTGCAAGATATATCCTCAGTGGCCTCAGGGTATGGGGAGGCTTGTGTCGGGACCGAGGCACTTCTCCTCTGTGTACTCACATTTGCGAGGCTCTGCGGTGGTGAGTGTGGCGGCGGCTCAGATGTGAAGGATCCGGTCTG